>NC_133126.1:17639573-17722073 GCF_048418815.1 Hemitrygon akajei
GATTGCATTATAAATGTTCCTTGTAATATATTCTTACCGATGTTGTGATGTAGGAGGTGTTGTTCACCAAAGTATGTTTCAGGAAGGTTTTGTTATCAACAGGCAATATGAACAGGGACCAGTTGTCATACGTAGCAAAACCATATTCAGTCAGGCATCTTCATAAATCTCCTCTGAACATACCCAGTGATTCCCTATTCAGTGACATTTCATCAAGTTCACCCCCTCCCCCTTGGTCTTGTGTAACTCAATTACATAGAGCAGAGACTCTCTTAGAGATATCCAAGTCGCTTCATGATATTTTCCAACATTATGCGCTCTCATATGAGGGTATGCCTGATTGTCACTGTGTTGGGAAATGGGGAGAACGGTTACAGCATACTCTGGACTTTTCCACTTTTTATGGTCTCACAGACCATGATTAGTCAGAGTGTGATCTCAAATGTGGCCTTCACCCACACCCATTCTTTCAGCTGTTTGTCTGATATTCCATCCCGTCCAGGACTCTGTTGCCTTTTAAATGTAAAATGTTTGCCCCAGCAACAAAAAAAAGCCAGGTGGTATACTCAATGTTATATAGGCTGCATTTTTATCACAGTGTTCACTCTATCAATAACCTCATTAGTTATATCCTTTAATGACCACACTAACTGGATTGTTTCCAACTCCACTTCTGCCCCCTGCTCTCCTATTCTACTAGCCTGTCTTAGGTCACCACAATTTTGTGTTTTGATCCCGTTCAACTTCTGCTGAAGGGAACTGATTTGTGCATCTATATTTGCTATTTTTTAAACTATTGATTGTGGACACAACTGCTGAAAATCCTGCTCCTTGCAACTCTAAAGTCATAAAGTAGTCAGGTTCAAAACTACACACTCAGAATGCTGGTGGAACTCAGCAGGTCAGGTAGCATCAATGGAAATGAATAAAAAAGTCGATTTTGAAGGGTCTTGGCCTGAAACATTGACCATTTATTCATTTCCTTAGACGCAGCCTGACCTGCTGAGTCCCTCCAGCATTCTGAGTGTGTTGCCCTGGACTTCCAGCATTTGCGCAATCTCTTGTATTCAGGTTCGAAGCTACCTGCACGTGTCTGTAGCCTGGTAAAAGATTATTCCTTTCGCCCATATCCCACTTCCAACTCTATCCCCCAGTGTCCTCTGGACCTCACTATGCTGTTGTGCACAGGTGGTAACAGGGGGTCCCACAGAGATCGATTCCCAAACAGACCAGCCCTGTCGCGTTATTGGACAAGTTCCATTGCCACTCTTAAATGTGAAAAGTTTATTGGTTCCATGTTTCAGCCTGATGACCGTTAACATGTTCTTCTCTTGAAAGGCCCACTTCCCACGGTATGCCCATGAGCACCATGCGGTTTTCAAAGTGTCCTTTTCAGAGCATCACATACCATCACATTCCCCGTGTAAAACCGCACACCATTGATACACTTTTCTTTATTATTCTCTCAGCTTAGTCTGCATTTTGTTTGTTATTGAGAGAGAGCTCAAAAGGGTGACACGTCCAATTATCCAAATTCTCCTGTGAGTAGTCTGTCAGGTTCCATGTTTGTTGTTCCTGTCTGCATGGCTACATCATTTCTACCCAAGCTATCTTTTCAGGTGGTACCACTGTTTCCTCTTGGACCTTTCCTTAGACTCCACCAGGAGACATGATTCTCCAGTCAAGATTACCATAGATGGTCAAGTTAGTCCAGGTTGTAGTCCCAGTTTAAACTAAAAGACATAGGAGCAGAGTAAGGCTATTTCGCCCCATGAATCTACTCCGCCCTTTCATTGTGGCTGATCCATTTCCCTCTTGAATAAGACCATAAGACATAGGAGCAGAATTAGATTATTCGGCCTAAATCTGGTACAGCCTTAACTATGATCTTACCTCCTGTTTCTGGCAGATTCCCCTTCACTTGGGCATCTTTATACTTCTAGTCTTCACCCTCTACCAAAGACTTCCCTTTTTAGATCATACACACGAATGGCTCTCTCCCGGACAAATGGATAATACAGTCCTTACCACTGCAGCTCTTCAGTCCTCTGTAATCACATCCTCCATTATTTACCAAGCTCATCCTGTCATTAACTCAAAAGGACTAAATTCTTGCCCATGAGCAGGGTTCACTCATAGTTTCATCAGCACCACTTTTTCTAATACACAGCATTTCTGTTATTGCACATTTTTAATAATCTATTCAATATATGTAATTGATTTACTTGTTTCTAATTATGTTTTATTTTATTTATTATTTGTTTCTCTCTCTGCTAGATTATGTATTTCATTGAACTGCTGCTGCTAAGTTAACCATATAAACATATAACAATTACAGCACAGACACAGGTCATCTCGGCCCTTCTAGTCCGTGCCAAACGTTTACTCTCACTTAGTCCCACCGACCTGCACTCAGCCCATAACCCTCCATTCCTTTCCTGTCCATATACCTATCCAATTTTACTTTAAATGACAATATCGAACCTGCCTCTACCACTTCCACTGAAAGCTCGTTCCACACAGCTACCACTCTCTGAGTAAAGAAGTCCCCCTTGTGTTACCCCTAAAGTTTTGCCCCCTAATTCTCAACTCATGTCCTCTTGTTTGAAACTCCCCTACTCTCAATGGAAAAAGCCTATCCATGTCAACTCTATCTATACCCCTCATAATTTTAAAAACCTCTATCAAGTCCCCCCTCAATCTTCCACGCTCCAAAGAATAAAGACCTAACTTGTTCAACCCTTCTCTGTAACTTAGGTGCTGAAACCCAGGTAACATTCTAGTAAATCTCCTCTGTACTCTCTCTGAAGATTTGAAGATTTCAAGATGGTGGCGCGACACAGTTTGCAGCGGCCATTCCGGAGTTGATGTCTGTTATTTGTCAAGCGGGGTGCCGTGCACAATCCTAATCTGATAAAAAACGGATGTGGGAGCACGGAGGAACATCTGGAAATCTCCAGGAAGGCCTTCTTCATTGCTGCTGCTGTTGTGAGGTCTGGGTCTCTGCTGAGAAGAACAGGTCCCCAGTCCTCGGGATCGTGTTGCCAGTGGCTGTTGGCGGGGTTACCGTAGTGCGCTCGGCAGAGGATGGTGCTCAGAGAAGCTGTGCCAGAGGGGATGGTCGGAGGATTGGAGGTTCGACGGACTTAGAGTCCGCTGCAGTCAGAGCGCTTTCACTGTGTGCTGCATCTGCAGGGCTGAGCCATTGAAGTCCATACTGGGGGTATTCCTTTCTGCCGCCTGCGTGAAATGATGAGTCTATCGGGACCCTGAGGACTTGTGGAAACTGCATGGTGGTTTCTTTCGAACTTATAGTCTTTTAACATCTTTGGACTATCTTTACTGTGCCCATGGTCTGTTTTTTATCAATTATGGTATTGTCTGCACTGTTGTAACTATATGTTAACTATAACTATATGTAACTATGTGGTTTTGTGTAGGTCTTGTAGCTTTAGTTTTTGGTTTGTTGGGTGATAGAGTTGGTCTCCTGACTTAGTGTGTTTGAGTAGTCTTGTTTTGTCTGGTGGGTTTCGAGCTCCTTTACGGGGAATGCGCTAAGATGGTAGCGCGACATTAATATGCAGCAGCCTCTCTGGACTCTGGATTTGGCGATTACCAAATGTTATGTGGATTTTCTGGTGTAGTCTGCTTTATCATGTGCTTTTGTGATATCATTCTGGAGGAACGTTGTCTCATTTTTTAACTGCATTGCATTTGTGGTTTCTAAATGACAATAAACTGAATCTTGTATCTATTTTGTTGACATCTTTCCTATAATTCGGTGACCAGCACTGTACACAATACTCCAAATTTGGCTTTACCAATGCCTTGTACAATTTTAACATTACATCCCAACTCCTATACTCAATGATCTGATTTATAAAGGCCAGCATACCAAAAGCTTTCTTCAGCACCCTATCCACATGAGATTCCACCTTCAGGGAACTATGCACCATTATTCCTAGATCACCCTGTTCTACTGCATTCTTCAATGCCCTACCATTTACCATGTATGTCCTATTTCAATTAGTCCTACCAAAATGTAGCACCTCACACTTATCAGCATTAAACTCCATCAGCCATTTTTCAGCCCACTCTTCTAACTGGCCTGAATCTCTCTGCAAGCTTTGAAAACCTACTTCATTATCCACAACGTCACCTATCTTAGTATCATCTGCATTCTTACTAATCCAATTTACCATCCCATCATCCAGATCATTAATGTATATGACAAACAACATTGGACCCAGTACAGATCCCTGAGGCACACCACTAGTCACTGGCCTCCAACCTGACAAACAGTTATCCACCACTATTCTCTGGCATCTCCCATCCAGCCACTGTTGAATCCATTTTACTACTTCAATAGTAATACCTAATTATCGGACCTTCCTAACTAACCTTCCATGTGAACCTTGTCAAAGGTCTTACTGAAGTCCATAAAGACAACATCCACTGCTTTACCCTCATAATCTTTCCTAGTAAACTCTTCAAAAAATTCATTAAGATTTGTCAAACATGACCTTCTATGCACAAATCCATGTTGACTGTTCCTAATCAGACCCTGTCTATCCAGATAATTATATATACCACCTCTAAGAATATTTTCGATTAATTTACCCACCACTGACGTCAAACTTACAGGCCTATAATTGTTAGGTTTAATCTTAGAACTCTTTTTAAACAATGGAACAACATGAACAATACACCAATCCTCCAGCACCATCCCCGTTTCTAATGACATTTGAAATATTTCTGTCAGAGCCCCTGCTATTTCTACACTAACTTCCCTCAAGGTCCTAGGGAATATCCTGTCAGGATCCGGAGACTTATCCACTTTTATATTCCTTAAAAGCGCCAGGACTTCCTCTTCTTTAATCATCATAGTTTCCATAACTACCCTACTTGTTTCCCTTACCTTACTCAATTCAATATCCTTCTCCTTAGTGAATATCGAAGAAAAGAAATTGTTCAAAATCTCCCCCATCTCTTTTGCCTCCACACATAGCTGTCCACTCTGATTCTCTAAGGGACCAATTTTATCCCTCACTATCCTTTTGTTATTAATATAACTGTAGAAACTATTTGGATTTATTTTCACCTTACTTGCCAAAGCAACCTCGTATAATCTTTTAGCTTTTCTAATTTCTTTTTTAAGGTTCTTTTTACATTCTTTATATCCCTCGAGCACCTCATTTACTCCATGCTGTCTATATTTATTGTAGATACCTCTTTTTTTCCGAACCAAGTTTCCAATATCCCTTGAAAACCATGGCTCTCTCAAACTTTTAACCTTTCCTTTCAACCTATCAGGAACATAAAGATTCTGTACCCTCAAAATTTCACCTTTAAATTTCACCTTTAGTATGCCCTCTGTGAGCTAAACCATAATAGGAGTTTAACAATGTATGTCTGATGCATTTGGGGAAACCAAATGTTCACTTCCTCACCCCATTCTATCTTTTTGTTACACTGCTCCAGCCTGTTCCCAAATCTGTTTTTCCACTGATGACAACCCCTCTTGTATTACCTTTAAATCTTTTTCATTCCCCTCCCTGACCATCGCTACCTATGATTCCTCCACAAGGCAAATGCAATGTTGGTATTTATTTCAAGGAGAATAGAATATAAAAGCAAGGATATAATGCTGAGGCTTTACAAGACACTAGTCAGGCCGCACTTGGGGTATTGTCAACAGTTTTGGGTCCTGTATCTCTGAAAGGATGTGTTGTCATTGGAGAGAGTCCAGAGGAGGTTCACGAGGATGATTCTGGGATGAATGGATTAACATACATAGAAACATAGAAAACCTACAGCACAATATAGGCCCTTCGTCCCACAAAGTTGTGCCAAACATGTCCTTACCTTAGAAATTACTAGGGTTACCCATAGCCCTCTATTTTTCTAAGCTCCATGTACCTATCCAAAAGTCTCTTAGAAGACCCCATCGCATCCTCCTCCACCACCGTTGCCAGCAGCCCATTCCATGCACTCACCACTCTCTGCATAAAAAGCTTACCCCTGACGTCTCCTCTATACCTAATCCCAAGCACCTTAAACCTGTGTCCTCTTGTGGCAACCATTTCAGCCCTGGGATAAAGCCTCTGACTATCCTCTCATCAATAATCAATGCCTCTCTTCATCTTATACACCTCTATCAGGTCACCTCTCATCCTCTGTCACTCATAGGAGAAAAGGCCGAGTTCACTCAACCTGTTTTCATAAGGCATGCTTCCCAATCCAGGCAACATTCTTGTAAAGCTCCTCTGCACCCTTTCTCCCTAACAGTATTCTTGTTTGGCCAACTGCGCAACCTCGAAATTGAGGGGCAACCTTTTAAAGCAGAGGTAAGATGGAATTTTTTTTAGCCAGAGAGTAGTGAATCTGTGGAATGCTTTGCCACAGACTGCAGTAGAAGCCAAGTCCATGGGTATATCAAGGTGAAAATTGATCATTTCCTGATCCGTCAGGGCATCAAAGGATATGGCTAACAGGCAGGTCTATAGGTATGAGTGGGATCTGGGAACAGCCATGATGGAATGGCGGAGCAGACTCAATGGGCTGAATGGCCTAATTCTGTTCCTATGTCATATGGTCTAATCTACCTTTCTGTGCATCTTAATCTTTATGCCTGCTGCTTCCTGAGTCAGTTTTGCAGCTTTAATAAACTCCTTCACCATTTCTTGATGTTATGTACATACCCTCTCCTTGCCTATGCAATTACATATTGCTTCAACATATACAATCAATGCATTAATCCAGCACTGCTGAAACATAGCAGCACGACACTATTACAGTTTGGAGCATTCCAGAGTCCGGAGTTCCATTACTGGCACGGTTTATAAGGAAACATAGAAACATAGAAATCTTACAGCACAATACAGGCTCTTCAGCCCACAATGCAGTGCCAAACCTGTACTTGCTTTAGAAATTACCTAGGGTTTCCATGGCCTTCTATTTTTCTAAGTTCTCTGAGTAAAAAACTTACCCCTAACATCTCTGTACCTACTCCCAGCACCTTAAACCTGTGTCCTCTTGTGGCAACCATTTCAGTCCTGGGAAAAAGCCTCTGACTTTCCACATGATAAATGCCTCTCATCATCTTATACACCTCTGTTCGGTCACCCTTCATCCTCCATCGCTCCAAGGAGAAAAGGCCGAGTTCACTCAACTTATTCTCACAAGGCATGCTCCTCAATCCAGGCAACATCCTTGTAAATCTCCTCTGCACCCTTTCTACGGCTTCCACATCCTTCCTGTAGTGAGGTGACCAGAACTGAGCACAGTACTCCAAGTGGGATCTGACCAGGCTCCTATATAGCTGCAACATTACCTCTCGACTCCTAAATTCAATTCCACGATTGATGAAGGCCAATGCACCATAAGCCTTCTTAACCGCAGAGTCAACTGGCGCAGCTGCTTTGAGCGTCCTATGGACTCGGACCCCAAGATCCCTCTGATCCTCCACACTGCCAAGAGTCTTACCATTAATACTATATTCTGCCATCATATTTGACCTACCAAAATGAACCACATCACACTTATCTGGATTGAACACAATCTGCCACTTCTTAGCGCAGCGTTACATCCTATTTTCTTTAATCCTGCTGGCCAAGGCCTTCTCATGGCCCCTTCTCGCTCACCTAATTTTATTCTTAAGCAACTTCCTGCTAGCCTTATAATCTTCTAGATCTTTATCATTACCTAGTTTTTTTGAACCTTTCATAAGCTTTTCTTTTCTTCTTGACTAGATTTTCAACAGCCTTTGTATACCACAGTTCCTGTAACCTACCATCCTTCCACTGTATCATTGGGACGTACCTATGCAGAACGCAACGCAAATATCTCCTGAAAATTTGCCACATTTCTGCCATAGATTTCCCTGAGAACATCTGTTCCCAATTTATGCTTCCATGTTCTTGCCTGATAGCTTTATATTTCCCCTTACTCCAATTAACCTCTTTCCTAACTCGACTGTTAATTTCTGTACACCAAAATATTCTAGCACTTCGTACAGTTCAACCAGAATGTTATCTGGTCCTGATAATTTCCCCTTCACATTTTCTTCATAGCATGTTCCACTTCTTCTTTCAGTATTGCTGGGACCTCATTGTTGTTGCCAATATCAAAGTTGTCCTCTCGATCTTTGTCGTTGTATGGGTCTTTGATGTACTCTGACCATCTTTGCATTATTTTTCCTTTTTCCATAATTGTAGAGGCATCTTTTGCTTTTATACATCCTGTTGTTGCCCTGCTTTTAGATAGATAGATAGATAGATAGATACTTTATTCATCCCCATGGGGAAATTCAACTTTTTTTCCAATGTCCCATACACTTGTTGTAGCAAAAACTCATTACATACAATACTTAACTCAGTAATAATATGATATGCATCTAAATCACTAACTCAAAAAGCATTAATAATAGCTTTAAAAAAAGTTCTTAAGTCCTGGCAGTTGAATTGTAAAGCCTAATGGCATTGGGGAGTATTGACCTCTTCATCCTGTCTGAGGAGCATTGCATCGACAGTAACCTGTCGCTGAAACTGCTTCTCTGTCTCTGGATGGTGCTATGTAGAGGATGTTCAGGGTTTTCCATAATTGACCGTAGCCTACTCAGCGCCCTTCGCTCAGCTACCGATGTTAAACTCTCCAGTACTTTGCCCACGACAGAGCCCGCCTTCCTTATCAGCTTATTAAGACGTGAGGCGTCCTTCTTCTTAATGCTTCCTCCCCAACACGCCACCACAAAGAAGAGGGCGCTCTCAACAACTGACCTATAGAACATCTTCAGCATCTCACTGCAGACATTGAATGACGCCAACCTTCTAAGGAAGTACAGTCGACTCTGTGCCTTCCTGCACAAGGCATCTGTGTTGGCAGTCCAGTCTAGCTTCTCGTCCAACTGTACTCCCAGATACTTGTAGGTCTTAACCTGCTCCACACATTCTCCATTAATGATCACTGGCTCCATATGAGGCCTAGATCTCCTAAAGTCCACCACCATCTCCTTGGTCTTGGTGACATTGAGATTGTAGGATCGTATTGGCAATTTTCTTCCAATTTGTGATCTCTTTGATCAACAAAGAGAGCGATAGACTTGGCCTAACTTTAAACAGAAAGAAAACGGAAGTAATGGTAATATCAAAGAAACCTGATATCCCAAACTGTAGGATCGTATTGGGAAATGAAATCCTGAAACAAGTTCACAACTTCAAGTACCTTGGATCATGGGTAACATCTGATGGCAAATGCGAAACAGACATAAAAGCAAGATTAGCAATGGCAAGAACAGCATTTACAGAAATGAAAAACATCCTAACGAACAAGAAAATAGACTTAGAACTCTCAGCTGCTACATTCTTCCTATATTGATGTATGGCTGTGAGTCATGGACCATCACAAATGCAATGGAAAAAAGAATCAATGCAGCTGAGATGTGGTTCCTCAGAAGAATGCTATGCATATCATATACGGACAGGATAACCAATGAAGAAGTTCTGCAGAGAATGAAAACAAAATGTACATTACTTAAAAAAATCAGAAAACAGTAATCAAAAATCTTTGGACACATCATGTGAAGAGAGACATTAGAACATTTAGTTACAACTGGAAAGCTGGAAGGAAACAGAAGCAGAGGCAGGCAGAGAATGAGAATGATAGATGGATTAACATCACGGTTAGAAACGGGAGGCAACAACTACAATTCGGAGGGTCAGGGACCGTAATGGATGGAGAGACATGATCGCTCACGCCGAACAGCAAGGCACCTGAAAAAAAAACTCATCAGTTCCTATTTCCTATCCCTCTCTAATGCTATGGTAAAGGAGATAGAATTGTGATCACTATCTCTAAAATGCTCTCCCACTGAGAGACCTGACACCTGACCAGGTTCATTTCCCAGTACCAGATCAAGTACAGCATCTCCTCTTGTAGGCTTATCAACATATTGTGTCAGGAAACCTTCCTGAACACACCTAATAAACTCTACCCCATCTAAACCCCTTGCTCTAGGGAGATGCTATTCAATATTTGGGAAATTAAAGTCTCCCACCACAACAACCCTTTATTATTACACCTTTGCAGAATCTGTCTCCCTATCTGCTCCTCGATGTCCCTGTTACTATTGGGTGGTCTATCAAAAACACCCAGTAGAGTTATTAAACCCTTCTTGTTTCTAACTTCCACCCACTCAGTAGACAATCCCTCCATGACTTCCTCCTTTTCTGCAGCCATGACACTATCTATGATCAGCAGTGCCACGCCCCACCTTTTATGCCTCCCTCCCTGTCCTTTCTGAAACATCTAAAGCCTGGCACTCTAAGTAACCATTCATGTTCCTGAGCCATCCGAGTCTCTGTAATGACCACAACATCATAGCTCCAAGTACTGATCCACACTCTAAGCTCATCCTCTTAGTTCATGATATTTCTTGTGTTAAAATAGACACATCTCACGTGGACACATCGGTCTGAGTGTATCCTATCTCTATCACCTGCCTATCTTCTCTCTCACTCTGTCTCCAAACTTTCTCTATTTGTGAGCCAACCGCCCCTTCCACCATCTCTTCAGTTCAGTTCCCACCCCCAAGCAATTCTAGTTTAAACTCTCCCCAACAGCCTTAGCAAACCTCTCTGCCTGGATATTGGTCCCCTTTGGATTCAAGTGCAATCTGTCTTTTTTGTACAGGTCACGCTTGTCCCAAAAGAGGTCCCACTGATCCAGATATCTGAATCCCTGACCCCTGCTCTAATTCCTCAGCCATGCATTTATCCTCCACCTCATTCTATTCCCATACTCTCTATTGTGTGGCACAAGAGATGGCACATTATCCCCAAAATCTCGTGGGTTTCCTCCCACATTCCGAAAACGTATCTGTTAGTACGTTAAATCGTCAATGTAATTAGGCCTGTGA
Source organism: Hemitrygon akajei (assembly GCF_048418815.1). NCBI lineage: Eukaryota > Metazoa > Chordata > Chondrichthyes > Myliobatiformes > Dasyatidae > Hemitrygon > Hemitrygon akajei. The sequence continues at coordinate 17,650,489 of NC_133126.1, forward strand.
TTTGGCTAATGTTAAACTGGTAGGTTGCTGGCTGGTCCACGGGGTCTCTCTAAATAAAAATAAATAAACGTGAACCTACTGTCTGTGAGAATGTTTCCCTTCTGCATCTTACCAACTTTAAGGCTTGTGTAAGTACTTTTAGTTCTGCCGCTTATGCTGACCGCTGGCTGGGAGTTTTCATTCTGCCATTGGGCTCACTTCTTTGCCCATCTCATGGAGTACTGTCATCTGCAAACAAGGTCAATACATCATTCCCCTCTAAGGGTGTTTCTCCTCCAACTGACATCTCAAGTTCTTCTGTGGGCTCCATGCATTTCTGCGGAGATCCAACCTGCCCCCAGCAAACTGGCTGGGTTAACCAAGCTCTCCCTCATTATCTGTAGGTGTTTGACAGCTAGTAACAATACAGATTCCCATTTTGTTCGCCTGCTGTCAGACACTGCCAGTAGTTTTCCTGTCACCAGGAGAGTGACTGGGCTGTGAGGTGTGTACAAGGCTATTTGACCCATCAGAGTAATAGATTCTGATGTTCCAATAGCCCAAGCTACACCATCTACCGCAGATGTATTCCTGCCACTCCAGGGTCCTGTTTTGCAGAATAATATGCTACAGGCTGCAATACGTCTCTCTGGTTTTGACATACAGAGGTACAAAACTGTCCCCCGGTTGTCACAAACAAGATGGTTCAGTTTGCTCAAGTCTGGAAAACTCAAACGGAAACACCTCAGCTTGGTTTTGTTTTAAATGCGACCAGGCCTGATCTAACTCCTCTGTCCATTCCAGCTGCTCTTCACCCTTCTCCTACCCTCTTACCAGAGCTTGTAAAGGTTCCATGAGCTCAATGTAAATTTCCACCAATCTGCAACAGTAACGTAGGTGCCCCGATTTCTGACGGACTCCCCTCACTGTGGACAGGCATTAAGTACTTGAATATTTTCCTCTTTAAGTCCCTTGGGTATTATTTTCTCGCCCTCTCTTAACTTGGCACTTTCCCCTGTTCTGGGCCATATGTCCCTTCTTTCCACATCGGAATCATTCCATGTCACCTTGTCTTACTCTGCCACTATGGCTGCACATTCTCCTACTTTGCCCTTCAATGTTTGCGCTCCCTTGCCCAGTTAAGAATTAGATTAAATTTGTGGCCCCATTTTTTATTATCCAGGTCTGATGTGGACCCATGCCATCCTTCAGAAGCTGTAAGTAAGATGACATCATCGTCCCGTTTAGACTGCTCTGCTGCACATAAGGCTTGATAGCATTTCTCAGTACAATTCACAACTTTTTCCTTTGATTCTTACTTAAATAAAGTAACTGTGATCCAATTTGCCTGCCCTTTACCTATCACACTCTCTAATGCCTCAGTAAAGTCTGCCAGTTTGTTCACTGGGGATTTGTTTCTCCCTTAACCCCAGTTTTTATTTTGGATATTGTCAGGTAATGTGAGCCATACCTAACTGGGTATTTTGGCTTTTAAATGGATGTATGTACCATCGAGGCAGATGATGAGCCTTCCTTAATTCTTCAACATTTTGTCAAAAAAGCACACTGTCGTTGTTACGTTTGATAGGAGGTAAGAGATTTAGCAACGTGTTTCTCTGTAGCTGTAAAAGGTTCTTCCACCCTGGACTCTAGCGCTTTCCCCTACAGCATTCTGGTTGACCCGGAAGGAAGGTAATTTTGAGACATTGCTGCCACCTCATTATAGGGTGGGGATTGTGAGTCTTTATTACACATTCCATATTCACCAGCTGCATCAGCTGAATCCTCCCAGTCTGCATCATATTCTCGGGGCATGCTTGGACTTACACCATCGATCATTCTCCCCGAAGTCAGAAGATTCTAAACTAGTTTGGCAATTGCTACTCTGTGATGATTGCACAATAATTTTGTTACTATTAAACGGATCACAGATGGGTCAGGGCAAAAGACAGACTGGCTTTCAAGCCTGCAATAAGGAAAAGGGGAACATGGTTGAAGAGTCTCCAGGTAGATAAACTCTTTGGTCTCTGAGATGTATTCCAGATCAAGCTGAGGGAGAAACTGGACAGCGAAGGCTCCCCAAGCACAGAGTCCGACACGGGAAAGAAATGAGAGCACCTGACGACTGCCATCTAAGATGCACCTGTCCAGGTAATTGGGTACTCCTCTAGAAGAAACAAGGGCTGGTTTGATGAAAACATTGAAATCCAGAGCCTGCTCCAGAAGGAATACTCCTCCCATCAAGTGGTGCTGTCTACTCCTGATAAACCAGCAGCCAAGGCAGAATACAGAGTAGCAAGCAGCACCCTTCAAACCAAACTGGGACAGGTTCAAAATTATTAGTGGACTGCCCTAGCAAAATGAATGCAGGACTATGCAGACACCGGTAACACTTGAGTCTGCTATGAATATTTGCACGCAGTACACGGTCTGACACTTAAGATTCAAGCACCTCTATGCTCATCCAGTGGCTCCAGCCTGCTGACAGACAAGGAAGCTATTATGAGGTGATGGACAGACCACTACAAGAGCCTTTTTGGGGATGATCGTCAAGTACAAGAAACATCCATCAAAATGATCCCCAGCATGAGGTCTTGCTTAAGCTGATGGCCCATCAACTCTGGATGAGGTCAAAGCCACTGTTTCCGAGCTGAAATGCCATAAAGCCCCAGGCATTGATGGGATCCAGCAGAAGCATACAAAATGGGCAGAGGCATTCTCCTGAGTGAATTCACCAACCTGTTTGCACTCTGTTGGGAGAAGGACTCAATCCTAAATGACCTCCACAATGCTGTTAATTGTCACTTTGTACAAGAACAAAAGGGAGAAATTGGACTGCTCAAACTACAGAGGCATTGTTCTGCTGTCCACTGCCAGGAAGATTCACACCAGAATTCTTTGAGATAGACTACATTCACACTACACTGGATAAATCCGTAACCGAAGATTTTTCTCTTTGTTTTTACCCTCCTTCCACACTAAAATGGTATTTTCGTCCCCCGAAACCGGAACTTTTCAGAAACGCTTTCCAGGGTGTGTAATTTTGAAACTGCCGCTTGGGCAGATCAGTGTGGACGGGGTAACCGGAGACTTCTGAAAACGCTGTCAGACGGCAGCACGCCATTTCATTGCTTTCTTGAACGCAACCTAACAATTTCAGAACAGACGGCAATGAGACTAAAGCCAGAAGAGTTAGAAATGTACTCACCAAATACTTTGACCCATAACTTACTGAATAAATAAGTATACTCACTTTGCCCTGTTTTCTGTCCTTGCTTGTATGAAGGTGGTTTACCTATTTATGCAAGTACTTCTCTGACAATAGATGTGTAACAGCCTAATGTAACATTGTATGGAAATACAAGATAATACTGATGCAGACATGTCTTACACATTTAACAAGGGGCTTTATTAATGCAACAAAGTTCATCAGTTTTTCAATGTTTCTCGTCAGCCGGGTCACATAGTCCGTGAACTCCCTGTCGGTTGCCTCTATACGCTTCAGTATATTTTTTTTTTTACTTTTAAGTCCTCTTGTGTGAGAGCCAACTGCTGCCCGACGTTTAAGTTTTTCTAGTCTGTAACAGAACAAACACGCACCGACTTTCACAGTGAGATTCGACATGAAACATATCGCTTGTTTTCGGTAGATGAGACCTGTGCATGCGCTGTAGGAGGAGATTCGCCGAAATATCCGTTTCAAGGTGGACAGAAATATTTTTCAAAATGCATAATGTGGAATCCTATCGTTTTTACATGAAACCGGCGTTTTCAAAATTACCCGGTCTAGTGTGGATGTAAGGTCATTCCTATCATTGCAGAAGGTAACCTCACAGAGAGACAGTGTGGACTTAGAGTGAAGTGAGGCACATCCGGCATGATCTTCGTCCTGTGCCAGATTTGGGAGAGGTGTCGTGAACAGAACATGGGACTGCATGGTGTTCATTCACCAGACCAAGGTCTTTTGATACAGTCAGCCACAATAGTCTCTGGAAGATTCTGTCAAAACGCGGTAGTCCCCCGAAATTCCTCACCATCCTGCAGCAGCTGCCTGAAAGCCAAAGCGGTCAGGTTAAACTCAACGGCAACTCTCTGATCCATACCCCATCAGTACAAGCGTGAAACAAGGCTGTGCTGTGGGACCAATGCTCTTCACCAACTTTTTCAGCATGGTGCTACGGGAAGCAAAAGACACCACCTCGGAGAGCACCTACATTTGGTTCTGTACTGACAGAAATATCTTCAGCCTCCGCTGCCTTCTCACCCAAACAAAAACCATGCAAGAGCCCATTCTCAAGCTACTATATGCAGACGATGGTGCTCTTCTCGCGTATACAGAGGACACACTACGGGCTGCAGTCATTCAGTTTGCCAAGCCTGCAAAGACTTTTGAGTTAACGGTCAGTCTGAAGAAAACAATGATCCTCCATCAGGAACCCCCTTGTGATGTTCACAACCTACCTCATATCACCATTGATGACTTCCTCTCACCGTGGTTGAGCAGTTCACCCACCTGGGCAGTGCCATCTCCAACAATGTTACAATAATAAGGGACGTTGACAATTGACTCCCCAGAGCCAGCATTGCCTTTGGATGCCTCCCACCTGATATTTGAATTTTTTACCCATTTAGAAAATAGTCTATACCTTTAATCCTTCAAACAAAGTGCATGTCAAGACACTTCAATACACTATATTCCAACTGAAATTGCTTTGCTCATTCTTTCAATCTGTCAAAGTACTTCTGCAGGCTCCCTGCTTCCTCAGCCCTCCCTGCCCATCCACCTGTCTTTGTATCATATGCAAACTTGGCCACAGAGCCATCAATTCCATCATCCAAATCATTGACATATAACATGATAAGAAGCAGTCCCATCACCAACTCCTATGAACCATCATCAGCAACTAACTAGAAAATGCCCACTTTATTCCCTACTGCCAGTCAACCAATCTTTTGCCCACACCAGTATCTTTCCTTTAATACCATAGTGTCATGTGGAACACCTTGTCAAAGGCCTTCTGAAAATCCAAGTAAACAATATCCACAAACTCTCCTTTGTCTATCCTGCTTGTTATTCCCTCAAAGAATTCCAACAGATTTGTCAGGCATGATTTCCACTTAAGGAAACCATGCTGTCTTTGGTCTATTTTATCATGTGCCTCTAAGTACCCCAAAACATCATCCTTGATAATGGACTCCAACATCTCCCAACCACTGAAGTCTGGCTAACTGGCCTATAGTTTCCTTTCTTCTGCCTCCTTCCCTTCTTAAAGAGTAATGTGACATTTCCAATATTCCAGTCCTCTTCCTTTAGAATGCCGTGGATCCAATCCAAGATGTCTCTGGCTTTTGCACCTGGGAGGTAACATACCAACCAGGTAACTCTTTCACATCTATAGAATCTCATATCTACCTCTCTAACTATGGAATACCCTATCACTACCATAGTCCTCTTCTCTTCCCTTCTGATCCACAATGTCAGACTCAGTGCCAGTGACCTGGTAGCTGCAGCTTGCCCCTAGTGGTATATCCAAAGTGGTATACTTATTATTGAGGGGAACAGCCACAGAGGTATTCTGCACTGACTGTCTATTCCCTTTCTCTCTCCTGACAGTCACCAGGTACCTGCCTCCTGTAGCCTTCTGACTATCTCCCAGTAGCTCCTATCTATCACCTCCTCATTTTTCCATATGAGCCAAAGGTCATCGAGCAGCAGCTCCAGTTCCCTAACATGATCTGTAAGTAGCTGAAGAAAGAAAGAAGGAAAAACATTTACTAGAGAGTTACTGAGAGCTATTCTTTCCCAAGCCATTGAGCCAAACCCTGACCACTCTGACATTGTCCACTACAACAATGGCTCCCTAATCACTTCACCTGATGAAGTGTCTTGGCCTGTAACATCGACTGTTTGTTCCTCTCCATAGACACTGCCTGACTTCTTAGCTCCGCCAACATTTTGCCTGTGTCACTCTGGATTTCCAGCAACTGCAGAATCTTTTGTGTTTAACCTCTAAATACTTTTCTTCTCCCCTGCTCACCACTTCTCCTGTTCTGATGAATGGTATCTGACCAAAGATGTGGACCCTCTCCATGGATGTTGGCCCATCTGCAGAGTACTATCTGCAGTTTCTGTCTTTGCTTCAGATGTCAAGCATCTGCATTACTTTGTGCTCCAGACCTCATCTCCTGCCTAAGGATATTAAGGCTTTCTAGAGGCAGTTAGCCTACTCAAGGCTGTCTTGCTTCAGCTGGTTAAAGCAAAGTATTTCTGAAAGACTGAGGCTGATAAATTCTTGATAAGAGGTGAAAGGTTACCAGACTAGGCAGAGTCATGTCAACTACAATCATAAGCAGATTCAAAGGCTTAAGTAGGATCTATCCCTATTCTGAATTCACATGCCTGTGTATAATCTACATTAAATATACATCAGAAGCAAAATAAAAATGATTTATGGCACAAAAGCCCAACAGGAAGAATTGTCAGTGACTGAGATGAGAAGTTAAAGACAGTAAGGGTGTTATGAAATCAAAGGATGACCTGCATAGTTGCCAGAAATAGAAGCAAGCCTGAAGATTGTGGGTGCTTTAGAACTCAGTAAAAAGAACCAAGAAACCAATAAAGGATGGAAAAATTGAATAAAATGAGAAACTGGTGAGAAACACAAAAACCGACTGTACAAGCCTTTATCAGAGTATATAAAGCAAAATATTAATGAGGACAAATGTGGATTCCTATTAGACAGAATGAGGAGAACTTATAATGGGGCATAAGGTACTGTAAAAGAAACACATACTTTGCAGTCTGCCTTTATAGACACAAAAGAAAACCAGCCAGAGAAACTGGAGACCTAAGAGTAGAGAGAAAGTTGTGGAAAAGATTCGCCAGAATGGCTCCTGGCTTGGCAGGTTTGCTGTATGACGAGATTTGGAGAAGTCAAGGCAAGTATTCCCTCTGGTTCACAAGAATGAGAAGTGACCCCACTGGCACTTTCAAAATTGTCACAGGGCTCAGAAGGGTGAATGAAGGGAGGATGATTTCCCCTGACTAACAAGTCTAGAGCCTGGGGTAGTAGATTTAAAATAATGGGTATGTCAATTGGAACTGAAATGAGGAAAACTTCCTCACTAAGTGATGTGTGGAGCATTAGAGACTTAATCATTCCAATTAGAGATCAACAGATTTCTGGATATTAAGGGAATAAAGTCATATGTAGATAGAGTAGGAAGATGCCATGGTTAGAAGATGTTTATGAATTGCCGTTGAAGAATCAGATAGCCAAATCTGACTCCACCTATTTTTTGATAATCACAGCACTTCTCATTAAGAGTTCACAATGAACCCTCTTAATTGGAATGAGGTTATGCCAATGCTGAAGCTATCTCTGTTGTAACTTTCAGAAACAACACACTATTGGGTCTCACTGGCTGCCAATGAAGTTGGACGACTGTTGTTGTCAGCTCTTTGCAACTTTTCATGTAGTTGCATCCTCAGAATAGACTATGTGTACATCAATCATAGAATGGATTAAAAAGTTGAGACATTATTGTTGGCCGAAAGGCTGTACTGTACTGTACCCTTCTATTCTATGATATTTCTGTTCAATGTTGGGACAGAGAAAATTTGACAGGGCATGCTGGTGCTCCAGTATGATTGTCAAAAATGAAGAGCAGCAGAAACAATTTAGCAGTAAGCGATCACTTTAATAATAAATTGAAAAATAATAAGCCACAAGGGGCCACAAACAAGAGAGAATGGATACTTAACATAACAAGGCAACAAGGTAACTAAAGGCTAAGAGCAGCTGGCTGAGGCTGGCTGGTTCAACTGGTGTGCAAGGACTGTGGATCACGGTTGGTTTGAATAGGCTGCAGGTGATGAGTTGGAAATGAGTGGTAGGTGGTTCCTGTTAGCTGACTTGAGGCTGGGGTTGTCTGCCTGTGCAGGCCTAACAATGGCTTGGCCAAATGTATATGGAACAACATTGTCCATGTCAGAATTGCTGAGACAGGGTGGTAATGTTAATTGGATTCTAATTAACTCCTCAAGGGACACATTGACATACCAAGAGACAAGATGCTGATAAGATCCAGCATATAAGAGAGTGGGAAAAATACAAAGTGGCAGAACATGGCCATCAATACATAGAAGTAATAGGTAAATGAACCAAGCATTAGTGCTCAATTGGAGAAATTTTTCCTTTCGATCTCACCTGCGTGTTTGCTCACACTGATTAAAGGTTTGTTACAACTACAGCGCTGGGCTCCAGGTAGATTTTCATCCACACCAATCAGAGGGAGGTCAGTGTTGTAACCATATTGGAACAGCTTGACTGGAGACATATATCTTCAAGTCCACGGCTGTGGCCTTTGCTGTAACCAGTCTTCTCACTTGTTTCTACATATGGTAGTTTGGCTGAGTGATCTAAGGCCCTGGATTAAGGCTCCAGTCTCTACAAAGGCATGGGTTTGAATCGACCACTGCCTGCAGATGGATATCTGTTCCTTCTCTTCCACCAGTATTTATGGGAGCAGCATAGTAACGTAACGGTTAGCGTTACAGTGCAGGCAACCCGCATTCAGTTCTGGACAGTCTATAAGGAGTTTGCAGATTCTCTCCAGGACCATTTGGAATTCCTGGGGGTGCTCCAGTTTCATCCCACTTTCCAAAGACATTTGAGTCAGGAGGTTAGTTGGTTACATGGATGTAATTGGGCAGCATGTGCTCATTGGCCTGGGAGGGCCTGTTGCTGTGCTGTATCTAAATAAAAATATCAGGTGGAGTGAATTGAATTTGCTTTAGCTGGGTAGTTCTGATGGTGGAGATTTCAAGAAGATGACTGGATGGACCACTGATTCAGCACTTCTGGCTGAAAATATTTGTGAATATTTCCACCAGCCTTTAGCTCTCACAGGCTAACTCCACCATCTCTGAGGATTGGGATAGAGTCATAGACAGGATCATAGAGAGATACAACATGAAAACAGGCCCTTTCTCCCACTGTATGGTCTATGCTGACCATTACACACCTATATACATTCTACTTCCTTAGGAGTCTATGGCGATTTGGTATGACATTAAAAACATTGACAAACTTCTATAGATGTGTAGTGGAGAGTATATTGATTGGCTGCATCATGGTCTGGTGTGGGAACACCCATGCCTTTGAATGGAAATTCCTACAAAAGGTTGTGGATTTGGCTCAGTACATCACGGGTAAAGCCCTCCCAGCCATTGAGCGCTTCTACATGAGATGCTGTCATAGCATCCATCATCATCACCACCCAGGCCAAGCTCTTTTCTTGCTGCTGCCATCAAGCAGAAGGTACAGGAGCTTCAGTACTCACATCTTCAGATTCAAGAACGGTTACTACGCCTCATTCACCAGGCTCTTGAACAAAAGCGGATAACTACACTCATCTATTGAGATGTTCCAAAGGCCAATGATCTCACTTTAAGAACTCTTTATCTTGTTATTTCATGTTCTCATTATTTATTGCTATTTATTTATATTTGCACGTGGACAGTTTGTTGTCTTCTATGCTCTACATGATCATTCATTGATCCTGGTATAGTTACAATTCTACAGATTGACTGAGTATGCCTGCAAGATAAAGAATCTCAGAGTTGTACATGGTAACAAATATGTACTTTGATGATAAAATTTACTTTGAATTTGACACCAATCCCACGTTCTCCTCAACTCCATCTGATTCTGCTACTTGTCTCCACACTACGAGTAATTTACCATGGCCAATTAGCCTACAGACCTAGGCATCTTTGGGAGATGGGAAGAATGAAGGAGAATGGGTTTGCAAAGGAAATAGATCAGCCATGATGAAATGGTGGAGCAGACTTGATGGGTCGAATGGCCTAATTTTGCTCCCGTGTCTTATGGTCTTATGGACGCAGAGGAAACCCACACAGTCACAAGGAAAATGTGCAAACACCTCACAGACCATACTGAATGTTAGCATGGTACTCAGGTCACTGGCACTATGAGGCACATGGCTCTCCTAGCTAGCCCAATCATCTTCATGTTCACGGAGCCTCCTCCTCCCATTGGTTGTTTAATTGTCCACCACCATTCACAAACAGATATGGTAGTACTGTGGAGCTTATGAATTTGATTGGCTGGTTCTGAGATTACTCTGCCCTGTCACTTCATGCTGACTTTGCTGTTCAGCAGGCGCATAGTATTGAAACTTCATCAGACACTTTTAGGTGTGCCTCTGGGCTAGCCCTTCTGCACTCCTCATTCATCTAGAGTTGATATTAATGGTGGAGTGAGGAAGATGCCAAACCACAAGGCTACTCATCATAGTGGGGTGAATTTCGGCTGCTGAAATGCATATAGACAATAGACAGTAGGTGCAGGAGTAGGCCATTCGGTCCTTCTATCCCGCACCGCCATTCACTGTGATCATGGCTGATCATACACAATCAGTACCCCGTTCCTGCCCTCTCCCCATATCCCTTGACCCCGCTATCTATAAGAGCTCTATCTAACTCTCTCTTGAATGCGTCTAGAGATTTGGCCTCCACTGCCTTCTGGGGCACAGCATTCCACATATCCACCACTCTCTGGGTGAAAAAGTTTTTCCGCATCTCTGTTCTAAATGGCCTACCCCTTATGCCCAGTTTTGACCTGACAGATCTGTTCTAAGACAATCTCATTTAAAATTTTTGCATTGCCCTCAGCAGGAAGGAGAATGGCCTCAGTGTGCAGACAAGACCTTGTATTTGCAAGTCCGGAAGTATCTGTGGAGGGGAATAAACAGTTGACGTAGACCCTTCATCAGGACTAAGAATGAAGGGTGCAGATTCTGGCTCCTTTCTGCCCCCTTCCTTTCCAGTCTTGCTGAAAGGTCTCCCACCCAGTATATATTCAATGCCTTTGTTACTAAAAGTACATTTTCTGAGTAGAGACACAAGAAACTGCAGATACTGGAATCTGAAATGAAAATAAAAACAAGCTGCTGGGGAACTCTGCAGATCAGGCAGCACCTGCGGAAGGAAATGGACAATTGATCATTTGAAGTTTTGGACACAGACATTCCATTTGGACTGAAATTTACTGTTTACTTCTTTCCACAGATATTGCCTGATCTATTGGGTTCTTCCAGCATGTGTCTGTGAAGCCACTGAAAGCAAGTTTTTCATTGCATATGTGCATACATATGGCAATAAACTTGACTTGACATGACAGCAGTTTGCTTTTTGTAATGCTATCCTAGTGTTGTCCAACATGCAGGAGTACTAATTCATCAGCTATGAAGGACACAAAGCAGGTGACAGGATAATCTGCAAACCTGTTTCCCTGCAAGTAGCTCTTTACAACACTATGCTGCAATAAATGAAATGTTGTGGACGTTACAACAGAAGACCGTCAGAAATAGGAGCAGGAGAAGGTCATCGGGCCTGTTGAGCCTTGCTCCACCATTCTTGCTCCATCGTGGCTGCTGTAGCCATGGACTCAGTCCCACCTACCTGCCTTTTCACCAAACTCCAACCAGCTGACATGAACATCAACATCTTCCCTTCTCTGCTTCACCATTCCCCATTCCTGTTTCCTTCTGTCACCTTATCTCCTTACCTGCCCATCACCTCCTCCCCTTCCCTTCTGCCATAGCCTTTTGTTCCCTCCTATCAGATTCCCTCTTCTCCAGCCTTTTATCTTCCCAGCTCTTTACTTCTCCCCTCCCCCTCTCCCAGATTCACCTATCACCCGTCACCTTGTAATTTTTCCTCCCCTCCCCCACCTTCTTAATCTGACATCTCCCATTCCTTTCCAGTCCTGATGAAGGGTCTCGGCCTGAAACATCAACTGTCCACTCTTTTCTATAGATGCTGCCTGGCCTGCTAAGTTCCTCCAGATTTTGTGTGTGTTGCTCTGAATATCCCACTCCTATTCAAAAATGTAGCTAACTGTGTCTTAAGTGTACTTAATGTGATAGCTTCCAACAATTCCTTAGGCAGCGAACTCCATAGATCCACTATACTCTGGGAAAAGCAATTTCTGCACGTCTGCATTCTAAACCTATTCCCCTTAATCTTAACACTCTGTCTTCCAGTTCTAGTCTCACCTACCAGTGGAAACAACTTTCCTGCCTCTATCTATCTATTCTTTTCATAATTTTATGCAGTATGTTTCTATAAGATATCCTTTCATTCTTCTGAATTCTGGTGATTATAGTCTCAGGCGACCTAATCGCTCCTCATAGGCTAACCCCCTTGTCACCGGAATCAACCTGGTGAAGCTCCTGTGCACCGTCCCCAAAGCTGGTACTCAAGTAAGCAGACCAGAGCTTCTTGGAGCACTTCAGATAACTGCATGCAGTACTCCAGATGGAGACCTCTTTCCCTGTGTCTGGCCCTTTAAAACACGTGGCTACAATGAACAAAATGTTTTGGTACTTGGCAGGTCAGGCAGCATCTATAGAAAGCAACGAACAATTGATATTTCGATCCAAGATAAGGCTCAGCCTAAAATGCTGGTCTTGGGCTGAAACATTGACTGTTCTTTCCTCTCTACCTGACCTGGTGAATTCCTCTAGAATTTGAGACCATAAGACCATAAGACATAGGTGTAGAATTAGGCCATTTGGCCCATCGAGTCTGCTTTGCCATTTAATCATGGCTGATGCTGCTTTTTCCCTCCTCAACCCCAGTCCCCAGTCTTCTCCCTGTAACCTTTGATGCCATGTCCACTCAAGAACCTATCAGTTTTGCCTTAAATCTACCCAACAACCTGGCCTCCACAGCTGCCAGGGAAAATAAATTCCACAATTCACCACCCTCTGGCAAAAGAAATTTCTCCACATCTCTGTTTTAAATGGATGATGCCCTTCTATCCTGAGGCTGTGCCCTCTTGTCCTGGACTCTCCCACCATGGGAAACATCCTTTCCACATCTACTCTTTCTAGGCCTTTCAACATTCAAAAGGTTTCAATGAGATTCCTCCTCATCCTCCTAAATTCCAGTGAGTACAGATCCAACATTCCTCATATAATAACCCTTTCATTCTCAGAATCATCTTTGTGAACCTCCTCTGAACCCTCTCCAATGCCAGCACATCTTTTCTTAGATGTGGAGCCCAAAACTGTTCACGATACTCAAGGTGAGCCCTCACAAGTGCTTTATAAGGCCCTTATATTCTAGACCCCATGAAATGAATGCAAACATTGCATTTGCCTTCCTCACCATCGACTCTACCTGCAATTTAACCTTTAGGTTGTTCTGCACAAGTACTCCCAAGTCCCCTTGCATCTCAGGTTTTTGGATTTCTCCCCCTTTAGAAAAGAGTCTGCATATTTATCTCTTCATCCTTTGATTTTATAACCATGCATTTTCCAATGATGTATTTCATTTGCCATTTTCTTGCCCATTCTCCTAATCTGTTTAAGACCTTCTACACTCTACAGCCTACCTTTTTCCTCAACACTACCTGTCCCTCCACCAATCTTCATATCATCTGCAAACTTGGCAACAAAACATCTATTCTATCATCTAGATCATTGCTATACAACAGAAAAAGAAGCCATCCCAACACTGACCCCTACAGAACACCACTAGTCACTGGCAGCCAACCAGAAAAGGATCCTTATCTGTGGCACCTTGTCAAAGGCCTTGTGGAAGTCCAAATATACAACATCTACTGTATCCTCTTTCTGTATCCTACTTGTAATCTCCTCAAAGAATTCCAACAGGTTCATCAAGTGAAATTTGCTCTTCAGGAAACCATGCTGACTTTGTCCTACCTTGTCCTGTCCATAACAATTGACTCCAACATCACTGAGGTCAGGATAACTGGTCTATAATTTCCTTTCTGCTGCCTTCCTTCCTTCTTAAAGACTGGAATGATATCTGCAGTTTTCCAGTCCTCCGGCACCATGCCAAATTTCAATTCTAATGCCTCCACAATCTCTACCACTACCTCTTTCAGAACCCTAGAGTGAAGTTAATCTGATACAGGTGACTTATATACCTTAGGTCTTTCAGCTTTTTGAGCACTTTTTCTCTTGTAATAGAAACTGCACTCACTTCTCCTCTTTCAGACCCTTCATCATCTGGCCCTTTGCCAGTGTCTTTCACAGTGAAGTCTGATGCAAAATACTCATTTAGTTCATCTGCCATCACTTGTCCTCCGCTATTATTTCTCCTGCCTCGTTTTCTAGTGGTCCTATATCCACTCTCATCTCTCTTCTATTTTTTACATACTTGAAAAAGCTTTTAGTATCCACTTTGATATTGTTTGCTAGCTTGCTTTCATATTTCATCTTTTCCTTTCTAATGATTCTTCAGTTGCTCTCTATAAGTTTTTAAAAGCTTCTCAGTCCTCTGCCTTACCACTAATTTTTGCTTTGTTGTATGCCCTCTCTTTGCTATTAGCTTTGACTTCTCTTGTCAGCCACGGTTGGACTATTTTGTCATTTGAGTAGTTCTTTGCTTTTGGAATACATCTATCCTGCACCTTCCTCATTTTTCCCAGAAAAACACATCATTACTGTTCTTCTGTCATCCCTGCCAGCAGGTTCTTTCAATTGACTTTTGTCAATTCCTCTCTCATACCACTGTAATTTCTTTTACTCCACTAAAATACTTCTACATCAGACTTTACTTTCTCCCTATCAAATTTCAAGTTGAACTCAGTCATATTGTGATCACTCTCTCCTAAGAGTTCCTTTACTTTAAGCTTCCTAATTGCCTCTGGTTCACTGCATAACAGCCAATGCAATATAACATCCTCTAGTAGGTTTAACAACAAACTGCACTAAAAAGCCATCTCGTAGGCATTCCACAAACTCACTCTCTTGAGATCCATCACGAGCCTGATTTTCCCAATTGACCTGCATGTTGAAATCTCTCATGACTCAAAACATTGCCCTTTTGATTCACATTTTCTATTTCCCATTGTTATTTGTGTTCCAGCTACTGTTGGGTGGCCTATATATAACTGTAATCAGGGTCCTTTTACACTTCCAGTTTCTTAACTCAACCCACAAGGATTCAACATCTTCCAATCCTATGCCACTTAGCTCTACTGATTTGATGCTACTCTTTACCAGTGGAGTCACATCTCCTCCTCTGTCTACCTTCCTATCCCTCTGATACAACGTAACCATGGACATTCAGCTCCTAACTCCAACCATCCTTCAGCCATGGTTCAATGATGGCCACAACATCATATCTGACAATCTGTGAAAGTGCAACATGATCATCCACACTTTGAGATATAACACTTCGAGTACTGTATTTGCTGCCATATTTGATTCTGCATCCTTAATGCACCTTGCTGGCTGCCTGCCATTCCTAATAGACCGACTGCATGCTATCTTTGCTTTCTTACCATCCATCCTATCCTGAGACCTTTTACTCCAGTTCTTAGGCCCCTGCCAAATTAGTTTAAACCCGCTCCAACAGCTCTAGAAAACGTGCCCATGAGAATATTGGTCCCTCTCAGGTTCAGGTGCAACCTGTTACTTTTGAAGAAGTCATACCTCCCCCAGAAGAGATCCCAATGATTCAAGATCTTGCGTTAGTTTCTCTTTATGTACATTTGCAGTATCCCTTGTTTGTATGAAATGCTGTGAAAACCCGTTTCCCTGTAAGTGTTCAACAACTTCTGTAAGGGCTGAAGTACAGTCAGTGGCCACTTTATGAGGTACACTTGTACACATACTTGCTAGTGGAAATATCGAATCCACCAATCATATGGCGGCAACTCAATGCATCAAAGCATGCAGTTATAGTCAAGAGATTCAGACCAAGTATCTGGATAGTGAAGAAATGTGATCATAGTGACTTTGACTGTAGGATGTTTGTTGGTGCCAGATGGGGTGGTCTGAGTATCTCTGAAACTGCTACTCTTCAGGAATTTTCATAACACTCTCTAGAGTATAGAGGAAATGGTGCATGAAACAAAAAAAAAACCTCCAGGGAGAGGCAGTGCTGTGGGAAAATATGATTTTTAAATGAGAGAGATTTGAGGAGAATGGCCAGACTGGCCTTTCTGACATGCTGACAGGAATGTGACAATAATTCAAATAACCATGTATTACAACAGCGGTGTGTAGAAGGGCATCTCTGAATGCCCAATGTGTGAAACCATGAAGTGAATTTATTGAAAGTGGTGTCACAGGCAGAAAGGGTTACTAAGAAAGCTTTTGACACATTGGCCCTCATAAATCAAAGTGTCAGAGTACAGGAGATGGGATGTTATGTCAAAGATGTATAAAAAGATTGGTGGAGCTTAATTTGGAGTAGTGTGTGTACAATTTTGGCCAACTACCTACTGGAAAGATGTAAATAAGTTTGAAAAAGAAAATTTACATGGATGTTTCTGGGCCTGGCGACCTGAGTTATAAGGAAAGACTGAATAAGTTAGAACTTCATTCCTTGGAATGTAGAAGATTGAAGGGAAATTTGATAGAGTTATACAAAATTACGAGTGGTATAGATGGGGTAAACGTTAGCAGGCATTGTCCACCGAGGCTGCGTGGTACTACAATCAGAAGTCATGGGTGAAATGTGAAAGGTGAAAATTTTAAGGGGAACATGAGGGCAAACTTCTTCACTCAGAGGGTCATGAGAATGTAGAATGAGCTGCCAGCACAGGCAGTGCGTGCAAGCTTGATTTCAATGTTTAGGAGAAGTTTGAATAGGTAGATGGATGGTAGGGGTATGGAAGGATATTGTCCCGGAGAGTAGGCAGTTTAAATGGTTCAGCATGGACTAGATGGGCTGAAGGGCTGAAGGGCCTCTTTCCATGCTGTACTTTTCTATGAATAGATGACAGCAGCAGAAGACCACAAGCATACACTCACCTGGCAACATTTAAAACTAGTCACACATCATGAAAGACACAGCTCTGTGTACGTCCCATTTATTCAGCCTTTGACATGGCCTGCATCTGAATAGGAAGCACTGGCCTGCATTTTCTGTACTGAACGATTCATGGGACTTACTCACCTCCCTCCACGAGCCATCATCTTCCAGTCAGAAAGTGCTTAAAAGCACAGCACTAGATGATAAGCCTTCAGGCGTTTTTTTTTTGAAAGATTTAGAAGACTAAAACATCACAAAAATTTAGTGTTTAGCTGCCAGAGCTTCAGCAATTGGATAGATGCCAGTTAAAGCAGATTATTTTAAAAGCTTTGATATTTTTCTGAGACCGAAGGAGATTGTGCAAGAATAGATGAAACTGTGAAATTCTGAAGTGATTTCCTTTGCTCGGTCAGACCGGCACTGCTTCAGTGGTTTCGTTCAATTGTGTACAAGATGATAAGAGGCATTGATCAAATGGACAGTCGAAGAATTTTTCCCGGAGGGAATTGTCTAAAATAAGGTGGCATAATTTGAAGGTGTTTGGAGGAAAGTATGAAAGGCTCAAGTCCATAAGACCATAAGACATAGGAGTAGAGTTAGGCCATTTGGCCCATCGAGTCTGCTCCACCATTCAACCATGGCTGATCCGGTTTTCCCCTCCTCAGTCCCACTCCCCAGCCTTCTCCCCATAACCATTGATGCTGTGTCCAATCAAAAATCTATCAATCTCTGCCTTAAATACACCCAATGACCTGGCTTCGACAACTGTCTGTGGTAATAAATTTCACAAATTTAACACCCTTTCACTAAAGAAATTTCTCTGCATCTCTGTTTTAAGTGGATGCCCTCTATCCTGAGGATAAGCCCTCTTGTCCTAGATTCCCCCACCATGGGAACCATCCTTTCCATATCTACTCTGTCTAGGCCTTTCAACATTCAAAAGGTTACACAGCATAAAAAGAAGTGGTCCCAACACCAACCCCTGTGGAACACCACTAGTTACTGGCAGCCAATCAGAAAAGGATCCTTTTATTCCCACTCACGGCTTCCTAACAATTAGCCAGTGTTCTAACCATGCCAATAACCTTCCTGTAATACCATGGTCTCTTAACTTGGGAAGCAGCTTCATGTGTGGCACCTTGTCAAAGGCCTTCTGAAAGTCCAAATATACAACAGCCGCTGCATCCCCTTTATCTACCCTACTTATAATCTCCTCAAAGAATTCCAACAGATTTGTCAGGTGAGATTGTCCCTTTAGGAAACCATGCTGACTTTGTCTTAGCTTGTACTGTGTCACCAAGTACTCCATAACATCATGCTTAACAATCAACTCCAACATCTTCCCAACCACTGAGGTCAGGCTAATTGGTCAATAATTTCCTTTCTACTGACTTACTCCTTTCTTAAAGAGTGGGATTGCATTTGCAATTTTCCAGTCCTCTGGCACCATCTAACAGTCCAACGATTTTTGAAAGATCATTTCTAATGCTTGCACAATCTCTAGCGCTACCTCTTTCAGAACCCTAGGGTGCAGTTCCTCTGGTCTGGGTGACTTATGTACCTTGGGCCTTTCAGCTTCTTGAGCACCTTCTCTCTTGTAATAATAACTGTACTCACTTCTCTTCCCTCATACCTTTCAACATCTGGCACACTGCTGATGTCTTCCACAGTGAAGGGTGATGCAAAATACTCATTCAGTTTATCTGCCATCTCCTGTTATAATTTCTCTGTCCTCACTTTCTATATCCTATACCCACTCTTATCTCTCTTTTATTTTTACGTATTTGAAAAAGTTTTGCTATCATATTTCATCTTTTCACTCCTGATTATTCTTTTAGGAGTCTTTGTAAGCTTTTAAAAGCTTCCCAATACTCTGTCTTCCCACTAATTGTTGTTTTGTTGTCTGCCTTCTCATTTGCTTTTACACTTGTATTGACTTCCCTTGTCAGCCACGATTGTACTGTTTTGCCATTTTGAGTATTTACAGTATGTCAGAGGTAAGTTCTTTACACAGAGAGGAGTGGGTATGTGAAACACCCTGTCAGGGGTGCTGGTAGAGGCAGGAGTAGAGGCAAATTCATTAAGGGCATTTAAGATGCTCTTAGGTAGGCACATGGTTCCTTAAAGTTGCCATAGCCCAGGGTGGGAGGTGTGGATAGTAGTAGGGATACGGTCCCACTACTCATTAAACGCTTCCAACGGTGTCTGTCTCAAATAGCCTCTGACAACCAAGTTCAGCTCCTGCCTTCACAGGTGGCTTCACTACTAAGCCTGGAGGGAATGTTTCAACTGACAGGAAAGGGGCAAAGGCAGTTTACTAGCACCTTAAAACCAGTCACTCCAGGCAAATGGGGATCTTCAGCCATAGTTGACAGCTTATCTCAGCAAAGGAAAACTCTGATCTGAAACCTCTGCTGCCTCATGACTGTTGTTGTTCATGGAGAAGACTCTGGGAGTTAACCCCAAGGAAAAATCTGAAGATGGAGTCCCTAAGGCAGTCCTCGGTTGAGTTCAATGCTTACTGGTAATTCCTGAGACACCTCTGGAGCTAAACTGCATTGGTCTCTGCCATTCCTTTGGATTCATCGGCAGTGTGGAGAGGGTCAGCCTGCTGCATGGGCAACAGCTTGCTCTCCATATCGTACTGCCCAGGTTTGCGTATTGGCTCACGTTTTGAATTCAACAGCTTGGATGCAACATCTGAGTTCGGCCCTGACCAGCGGGGGCCAAGAAGATAGGCGCATGGATGATAAAAATGAAGAGCCTTATAGGAGGGAAGGTTTAATCTTAGAGTGGGTTATAAGGTCGACACAACATTGTGGACTGAAGGGCATTTAAGTGCTGTAGTGTTCAGAATCAGAATCAAGTATATTATTACTCACAAATATCATCAACTGCTTTACAGCAGCAATATAGTGCAATACATAAATATACTTGTACTCTATAATATAAGAAAATAAGTAGCGCAAAGAGAGAGCAAAAATGTGAGATGTTGTTGATTTTCTATTCAGAAATCTGATGATGGAAGGGAAGAAACTGTTACTAAAACATTTAGTGTGTGGCTTCAGGCTCCTGCACTTCCTCTCTGACAGCAGCCGTGAGAAGAGAGCAGGCCTGGGCATTCCATGTTCAGTGTTCCAATTCAGTGAAGAGCTGTGGCTCTGAGAGAAAGAAGGGATAGATTCCTGATTATTTGCAAGTTTTGAATTAATTGGTTTGTCAAAGTCTTTCTGGGATGATAAGGCCATTTACAACACTGAGTGAGGGTGGTACAAAGAAGCAAGACACGCGGGAAACATTAGTACCTATGTAACAGAGCACAGAATGCCTTGTCTGAGGAATGGGCACAGAGTGGCAGTGCTAGACCCCAGGGTAGTGAGCCAGCATACCATAACCTTGTGGGATCTCTGTGCAAGCTGACAATAAACTTGTCCAGCATGCAGGCAGAAGACTGCATTGTAAGCAGTTTGGTGGCAGCAACAGGAAATGCATTGATTTTGAAGCTGCAGGATAACTTATTGACCGGTATATCAATATGAACACCGATATGGCTGCTGACTGCTCGAGATTTAGCAAGGTGCCTTCAGCAAGGAACATGTCGAATATGAAGGCTCGAGAAAGCCTGCGTCAGATGGCATGTGCAGTTTCTCATCAGGAAAAATGAGAATCTGCCAATCTTTGCGACTGGCTGTGCAGCCTGATCAACCCTATTAGGGAAAGATCTAGCTCAAAGAAACACAGGTGGATTAGAGGAGTTTAGTCAGTGTGAGCATTTTGTTAATGCAGCTAGATAAGGCTCCAGAGCTGCAAGCATAGTTATTTGAAAAGCTGTTTACAGGTATTTGGAGAAAACAAAATGCACAAACACACGTGATGTATGAACACTGAGAAATGGAGGACTATGTTGGAGGGAAGGGTTAGATTAATCTTAAATTATGTTAAAAGGTTGTCACTTCATTATGTGCAAATGGGACTCCATTGTGCCATAGTGTTCTATGTTTTCTTTTCATTTAAGTCAGCAGACACACCTGCTCTGGGAAGACCCAAACTGTACCCACTGTTGGATTAAACTGTTCAATATTTATTTTCTTTGCTGTTGAACAATTAATTATTTTCTTCCATATTTTGTAACTATTTATATACAGTAACTGTCCCCCAGTTCCTTGTACCATTCTGGAAAGAGCTGGAAGTTGCGTTGGTGTTGTGTTATTAGAATAGGAGCTATCTGATTGGTTGACACTTACCTGCAAATTTGAATGGAATATTTCTTATCTAAGGAGTATAAAAAGAGCTGATATTACCATCTTTTTCCTTCTTTTTGCTTCTCTCTCCCTTCACTTACTGGACATCTATCACTGTCCATTTTCAATTCCCTTTGTTCCGTTAAAGCTTAATAAAATGATCATGAAGCAACATGTTTTGTACTTCTTTCTTCACTTCTGAAAGAACTTTGGATTAAACACATTTGAATCTAACAATTTGGTATAGTCAGCAGTATGGTTGCAAAGATTTAAGGACTTGGAAGAATGGCAGACAAAGTCAAAAACTTTTGTTGCCGAAACTATGCAGGAGATATTAAGAGCTTCCTCACTAATTCCAAAGAGAAAATGTATGTCTGGCATCAATACATCACCAGTCATAAGTAGGAATGAGGAACTACTATGTTGCTATTTTGAAAAAAGACATCTATAAAATTAGATATGCAAGCCAGTGGATCTACATGCAAGCCAGTGGAGCTATATGCAAACCAGTGGAGCTACGTGCAAACCAGTGGAGCTATATGCAAGCCAGTGGAGCTATATGCAAGCCAGTGGAGCTATATGCAAACCAGTGGAGCTATGTGCAAACCAGTGGAGCTATATGCAAACCAGTGAAGCTATATGCAAGCCAGTGGAGCTATATACAAGCCAGTGGAGCTATATGCAAGCCAGTGGAGCTGTGTGCAAACCAGTGGAGCTATATGCAAGCCAGTGGAGCTATGCGCAAGCCAGTGGAGCTATATTCAAGCTAGTGGAGCTGTGTGCAAACCAGTGGAGCTATATGCAAGCCAGTGGAGCCATATGCAAACCAGTGGAGCTATATGCAAACCAGTGGAGCTGTGTGCAAACCAGTGGAGCTATGTGCAAGCCAGTGGAGTTATATGCAAACCAGTGGAGCTTTATGCAAGCTCGTGAAGGCAAACAATCTCTGTAGAGTATTGGCAATGGTTGGGGGTCACCCATCTTACAAAGACATTGCCCAGAAGAAGGTAATGTCAAATTATTTCTGTAGAAAACGTTGACAAGAGCAATCATGGTCAAAGACCATGATAGTCCACGTCATACAACACGGTACATATTGGTGATGATGAAGAGAGGGTCATTAGCTTGGTTGGGGCAGAAGGCCCCATCACTGATGCCACTTTAGGTGTGCCTGCTAAGAGGTTGGTTTAATTCAGATATGTGTATTAATAAAAAGTTATTGAATTACAGATGTTACAAGTTATCTAAGTCAGGATTGTGTCATATCAAGGTTACTGTGTTTTGTAGAGTCATAAGTTCACAGTCATTTAACATGTAAACAGGCCCACTGTCCTACTCAGTCTATACCAAACAAAATTCCCTCCTAATCTCATCCCATTTGCCTGTGTTTGGCTCATAACTCTCCAAACTTCTCCCATCCGTGTCTCATCCAAGTGATTTTTAAATGCTGCTATTACATCTGGCTCCACCACTTCTTTTGACATTTCATTCCATATCTGCACTACCCACTGTGTGAAGAAATTGCCTCCCAGGTTTCTATTAAATTTCACCTATCTCACACTAAACCTATGCCCTCTAGTCTTGATTCCCCAACTGTAGGAAAAAGACTGTGCACATTCACCCTATCTATGTCTCACATAATTGTGTACACTCTGTGAGATCTCCCATCATTCTCAAATGCTCCAATGAAGGAAGTCTCAACCTGATCAACCTCCCTCCTTATTCTCTTCCTCGAGTTCTGGCAACCACCTTGTAAATCTCCTCTGCACTCCTTTCAGCTTAATGTCATCTTCCCTTTACCAAACTGAACAAATCTAAACTTGTACTAGTTTAGAACTTTGACAGAGTAACTGGGACCAGTTAACATGAAGGCAATAGCTCACTGTTTTGGTTATTAGCTTGGCAAGTCTCGCTGGAAAGTATAGACAGCAGTGAAGTACATGATGCCCAATGCAAAACAGGCTCACAACAGCATTCTAATGACTTGATGATAGTGGAGAGTTAATTCAGGCATCAGACATCACCAAGGAATATTGTATGAAAGAAATGAAGATCCATGTTTACATTGTGTTGTTTTCCTGAAGGCAATGTTTTAGATAATGGTCCACAGTTTTGGTTATTTCAGTTTAAGCTATGAAATGAAATAGAATCCAACACCAGTGGGATTCACCAATTGTGAACAGTTTTGGGTCTCTATCTAAAGGAAGAATCTGCTGGCATTGGAGAGGGTCACAAAATTTATCCTGGGAATGAAAGTGTTTGATGGATCCAGGTCCGTACTCACTAGGGTTTTGAAGAATGAGAGAGATCTTATTGAAACCTGTTGTATATTCAAAGGCCTAGATAGAATGGATGGAGGAAGGATGCTTCCTACGATAGCGAAGTCTAGGACCAGAGGACACAGTCTTAGAATAGAAGGACATCCCTTTAGACCAGAGATACGTATGGATTCCTTTAGCCAGCGGGTGGTGAATTTGTGAAATTCATTGCCACAGACAGCTGTGGAAGCCAAGTCTTTGGGTATATTTCAAATGGAGGTTGATAGGCTCCTGATTAGTATGGGGGTCAAAAGATATGGGGAGAAGGCAGGAGAATAGGGTTGAGAGGGGTAATAAATCATCCATGATTGAATGGTGCAGGGGACTCAATGGTCTGAATGGTCTAATTCTGTTCCTATTTCTAATGGTCTTATGGTCTTGTGGTCAATTCAGAACTTCTTAGCAGCCAGCTTCAAGTGGTGAAGTTGGCTGTCAATATTCAATGAAAGAGGCACCGAGAAAGCAAGCCTTCAGGGTTGTCAAATATTACTTTGTATATCAAGTCCCAAATTTTATTCTGAGCCACAGATCAATAGGACACCTCGTGATAGGTTATTCCTGCAGCAATATTGATGCATAGAAGACTGTTGATATCTCAGAATCTTGCAGCCGTGGTCTGGAAGCGAAGGTGGAAGAAAGGCAGTTGATAAAAAAGCTTGAAACAGAAGAGTTTTGGATTGCATGATAAAGTTTGAGTGTTGACAATACCAGGGAGGTGAGATGTGAGAAAGTGGGATATTAAAGAGATCTCAGCAGTGTATAGCTGCCAGAGTTATCGCAAAAAGGGATTTGGAAAGGTTCACAAAGAATACGACCTCAGATGAAGTTTTACCCGAGAGAACGTGCTGGTTCAGATGGTAAGTCTGATTATACTCCTGGTGATTCCTACAATAAAAGATTTGATGCAGAACATGAGAGTCAACAATTGATGCCTTCAGTGACTCTGATGATGGTTGCTGTGGTAACATCTGACACAATCCCAGTATCAACATAAGCAACACATAGAATAGAATGGTCCTTTCCGGCTGGAGGGATGTAATTAAAACAGTTTTAAAGAGGGAAAGCAGTGTAGTGTATGTGATGCTGTGTATCAAAAGAGTAATTCTCAGCAGCTCAGGCAATATCTTTGGTGGCAGAAATAGAGTTAATTTCTGAAGTTGATGACCTTTCACTATAAGAAAGTATGTATGGTATCATTTGCAATATATGTATATATTGTTGTGACCGCATGCTTATTCTGAGATGTAACAACATATGGTGTTCTCTTAACCACAAGAGATTTTGCAGATGCCGGATATCTTGAGAAACACGCATAAAATGCTGGAGGAGTGCAGCAGATCAGGGATAAGCAGTTAACGTTTCAAGCCGAGATCCTTCATTAGAACTAGAAAGGAAGAGGGAAGAAGCCAGAATTAGAAGATGGGAGGAGAAGAAGGAATACAAGCTGGCTGGTGATAGGTAAAACCAGATGAGGGGGGAAATGTACAAGCTACAAGAAATGCTAGCTTTGCTTGTAAACTCCTCTGAATTTTCTGTAGTAAATCACATCATTAGGAATGCATAAGTCCATCTCTTACAGTCTGTGACATTAACAGCTTCTCTCTCCACAGACACTGTCTGCTAGATTGTATATTCTCAACATTCTCCATTTTGAAATCATCGTAAGCCCACGTCCATTGATAACTTCCAGTTCTGTAGAGCTCTAGGTAATGCAGATAGGTACAGACCAACTCAAATGAAAGTATGGACTGAGTTAGCAAACTTCTGGCCACATTTCAAAAGGTAAGGATGAGGAGAGAGATTCGAGTATGTCTCAAAATGGCAAAAGCTGGGAGCTACAGACCACAGAAAAAAATAAGGATTCCATGGGTGGAGTTAGTCATATAATTTAAATCAATTAATCACATGTTACATAGAGAAAATACAGGAGGAACTCAGCAGGTTAGACAGCATCAGTGGAGGGGAGTGAACATTGTTGCTTCAGACTGAAACCCTTCATCAGGACTGGAAGGGAAGGGAGAAGAATCCAGAATAAGAAGGTGGGAAGGATCACAGGCTGGCAGGTGACATGCGAGATCAGGTGAAGGGAAAGGTGGGCCGGTGAGGGAGGGTGGATGAAGTGCGAAACTGAGACGGAATAAGTGGAAGCGGTAAAGGGCTGAAGAGAAAGAAATCTAATAGGAGATGACAGTGGATCATGGAAGAAAGGGGAAGCAGAGGGAAGAGATGGGCAAATGAGGAGAGGAGAGGGGGTGCGAGGGAAATTAGAATGGCAAATGGTTAAGAGAAGGAGGGAGAGGGTGGTGGGGTGGGGTGAATGGGGAATGATAAAGAGAGAAGGTGGGAGGGGCTGGGAAAATGACAAGAAGTTGCAGGAATCAATGTTCATTCAGGGCATCAAGTTGGAAGGTTTATCTCAATGGGAATAAATTACATTTCTGTATACAATGCCCCGGATTGACCTCTTTTACTGTTCTGAGCACTGCATCATGGGAAGAGTATGTTGGCAATGGAGTGGATGTGGTGCACATTTTTCAGAATGACACTGATGGAGGGTTAAATTGTGAGAGCTAGTTACATGGTCTACACCTCAATACTGAAGTGACAAGTGATTTAATAGAAAGGTTTAAGGTGATAAAATATTTATTTGGACAGAGTGAAAATTAGGTATATTGTATTCCGTTGTATAGGATATCAGCAATTGGGCAAATGGGGTGTTGGGGATATGTTTTAAAATGATAGAAAAAGTTAAGCAGCACAAACAAAATCTTGGAGGAAATCAGCAAGTTAGGCGGGGGGAGGCAGGGGAGAAACCAGTTGATATTTCAGGCCGAGACTCTTCGACATGACTGGATAAGAAAGGGGCTTTTTCACTGAATGCCAAGTTATAATCTATAAGCACCAGCCTGATACAATTTTGCTGTTGTCTAGGCCAGCTCATTCATGCACTTAAATACCTAAATTCCTCTGAACTGTACTCATTTTCAGTATCTTTCTATTTAGATCAGGGGTTCCAAGCCTGGGGTCCATGGACCCCTTGCTTAATAGTATTGGACCCTGGCATGGAAAAAGTTTGCTGCTAAAGAAATGGCAAGGTTGCTGCCTGATGCACCACAAGGCACAGAGAGGAACAACAACAATAAAAACAGGTTGGGAAACCCTGATTTAGAGAGTAATTGTCCTTCTGATTCCTCTTACCATGCTGGATGACCTCACATTCATCTCCATATTCCAGGTTACATAAAGCAAAATGCTGGAGGGACTCAGTTGGTCAGGGTTTAGACCTGACACATTGACAGGCATTCTGCTTCCACAGATGCTGCCTGACCAGCTAAATTCTTCCAGCAGTTTTTGTGCTCCAGATTACAGCAATTGCAGTCTCTTGTTTCTCCTTTTCACCAAATGTTTGTCCAGTCACAATCTACCTATGTCCAATTGCAGAATTACAATGTCTTCATTACAATGTAACCTTTCATCTATTTTCATATCATCAGCAAACTTTGAAACCTTACATCCAGTCATAATCTAAATAGTAAACACAACTAAGGGCCAATGACTAATATCTGGAGTACTTCAGTAGTTGCTTCCCTCTAAGTGGAAAAGGACCTATTTACTCCATGTGACAGCCACTTCTCAGTCTTTGCCAAAGCACTTCCTCAAGGGTTTTGACTTCTTAGTTTATGCATCAGCTTGTTATGTGGCAACTAATCAATTGCTATTTTGAAATCTAAATATATCACATCTATGGGTTCTCCTCTATCAACTATCCCTGATACATCTTCAAAGAATTTGAGGAAACTTGTCAAACATGAGTTATTTTTCTAAAACCATGTTGACAAGATTTGATTACATTCAGATTTCCTAATGATTAACAACTAGCATCAGTAAAAACAAACTGATTAATAATTCTCTACTGATGTGACTCTTCTTTTGAAACAATAGAGTCACATTAGCTTTTTTTAAATCATGCTGTATGGGAGTATAATGGTTACTGCAACACTTTACAGTGCCAGCAGTAAGACTGGGGTTCAATTCCTGCTTCTGTCTCTCAGGAGTCTGTATGTTCTCACCATGACTGCATGGGTGGCCTCCCACATACCACAGATAATGTGGTAAATTGGATCAGCAAATTTGCTGATGATACAAAGATTGGAGGTGTAGTGGACAGTGAGGAATGCTTTCAAAGCTTGCAGAGGGATTTGGACCAGCTGGAAAAATGGGCTGAAAAATAGCAGATGGATTTCAATACGGACAAGTGTGAGGTATTGCACTTTGGAAGGAAAAACCAAGGTAGAACATACAAGGTAAATGGTAGGGCACTGAGGAGTGCAGTAGAACAGAGGGATCTGGGAATACAGATACAAAACTCCCTAAAAGTGGCGTCACAGGTAGATAGGGTCATAAAGAGAGCTTTTGATACATTGGCCTTTATAAATCAAAGTATTGAGTATAAGAGTTGGAATGTTATGGTGAGGTTGTATAAGGCATTAGTGAAGCCGAATTTGGAGTATTGTGTACAGTTTTTGTCACCAAATTACAGGAAGGATATTAATAAGGTTGAAAGAGGTCAGGGAAGGTTTACAAGGATGTTGCCGGGACTTGAGAAACTGAGTTACAGACAAAGGTTGAATAGGTTAGGACATTATTCCCTGGAGCGTAGAAGAATGAGGGGAGATTTGATAGAGGTGTATAAAATTATGATGGGTATAGATAGTGAGTGCAAGCAGGCTTTCTCCACTGAGGCTAGGGGAGAAAAATAACCAGAGGACATGGGTTAAGAGTGAAGGGGGAAAAGTTTAAAGGGAACATTAGGGGAGGCTTCTTCACACAGAGAGTGGTGGGAGTGTGGAAGGAACTGCCAGATGAAGTGGTAAATGTGGGCTCACTTTTGACATTTAAGAAAAACTTGGACAGGTACATGGATGAGAGGGGTATGGAGGAATATGACCAAGGTGCAGGTCAGTGGGATTAGGCAGAAAAATGGTTCGGCACGGCCAAGAAGGGCCAAAAGGCCTGTTTCTGTGCTGTAATGTTCTATTGTTCTATACATGGTTAGGGTTAGTGAGTTGCGGGCATACCATGTTGCTGCCAGGAATGTGGCAACACTAATGAGCCGCCAGCATAATCTGCTGGAGGAACTCAGCAGGCAGCACCTATGGAAATGAATAAATATTTGATGCTTTGGGCCAAGACCCTTCACCAGTCCTGACCTGCTGAGTTGCTCCAGCATTTTGTATGTGTTGCTTTGGATTTCCAGCATCTGCAGACCTTCTCGTGTTTAGGCCAGCAGAATCTGATTTAATTTGATGTAATCACCGCATTTAATTCTGTTTCAATGAAAAAAGTGAAACTAATCTTTAATCTTCATTATCTGACTCCCTCCAGGAATTTGGTGAGTCCAGAATAGCTTCAACCCATGGATCTACAAACTACAGCCATGCCACCACATGGACATGGTGGGACAAATGGACTGTTTCCAGGCAGTGTGAGACTGTAAAAAATCAGGGTGTAGGCCATTAATATGCCCTTTTCCTCCATCATAATAAAACACAATTAGGCGTCAGGGTAGCACAGCGGTTAGCATAACTGTATGAAAGCACCAGCAATCTGGGTTCAATTCCAGCACTACCTGTAAGGAGTTTGTACATCCCTCCCCACTATATCCCCTTAGGTTTTTTCCAGGTGCTCTGGTCTCCCTACACATTCCAAAGACGTTCCAGTTAGTAGGTTAATTGGCCACATAGGTATAATTTGGCAGTGAGGGCTCGTTGGTTCAGAAGGGATTGTTACTGTGCTGCTGGCAACAAAATATTGAACAAAAGAGGGAAGGGTGAGGGGGGAAAATTGCCAGAAATCAGATAAATCGATGTTCATCCCATCAGATTGGAGGCTACCCAAATGGAATATGAGGTGTTGCTCCACTAACCAGGGGGTGGCCTCATCACAGCAATTGAGGAGGCCATGGAGCAACATGACAGAATGGAGATCGGAGTTAAAATGGTTGGCATTCTGCTTGTGGTGGACATATTCATATTGGCAGTTATATGAAGAACTATGAGGGACGATCATGCAATAGTTTTGATGCACCCACAGGTGCAGAGATCATGAGTGGGCCGAGCACAATTTGGGATTATGCTGAGGTCAAAGCACAAGCACTGCATTATGCCCAATATTGAAGCAACGTCTGACTTTGAAGGATGGACAGAAGAAGAAGAAGCTGATAACAAAACCCCCTCTCCTCCTGATAGAGGTGAGACAGTCCCAGTCACGATGGATGCAAATACGTGGGTATAGCGCAAAATGACACACAAAGAGATGTGAGACGTGGAGTTAGTATGCTGCATTTTTGTGCTATGGGAATGCTCTTCAAGATTGAAGGTCCATTGCTTTGACAAGGTAAAGGCAGTTTCCCTGAATGTTTCACCCATGGGATGAATCTGACGTTCATTACCAAATGTGTTATTTTTCAGCAATGCCATCGTTTATATTAGTGACAACAAAATGTTCCCTGCCCAAAGCTGAAAGAAATTGCTGAGAGTTGTGAACTCAGCCAAGATCATAAAACCATAAGACATAGGAGCAGAATTAAGCCACTCTGCCCATCAAGCCTGATCTACTACTCTATTATAGCTGTTTTATAATCTCCCACAGCCTCATTCTCCTGCCTCTCCCCATAACCATTAAACCCCCTTATTAATCTAGAAACAATCAACCTCCTCTTTTAATATACACAGTGACTCAGCCTATATAGCTGTCTATGGCAATGATTGCACAGATTCACCGCCCTTTGGCTGAAGAAATTCTTTCTCATATCTATAAGGCCAAGTTCATCATGCAGCCCACCCTGCCCACCAATGATTCTACATGCACTGCCTCAAGAAATCACCCAACTAACCAGGACCCCACCAACTCGGGACATTCTCCCTCTTCCCCTCTCTGGACAGAAGATACAAAATTCAGAGAGCACGTACCTCTAGGCTCAAGGACAACTTCTATCGCACCATCATCTTGAATGGACTCTCATGAACTTGCAGGTGAACTCTTTATCGTCCAATCTATTTTTTCACGGTCCTTGCATTTTTTGTCTACCCGCACTTCCCTTTCCTTCTGACAGCAATACTACATTTTGCATTTTGTTTTCTTTTCACCACCTCAATGTAATTATGTATGGATTAACTTGTCTGCATGACTGAAGTGATTAAAGATTAAAGGTTAGATTTACTTGTCACATATACATTGAAACATCAGATCTCAGGGTTGTCCATGGTCACATATATGCTCTTCGATAATAAATATACTTCGAACTTTGAAATATGTTGTTTGCATCATTATCCAATACGAGAGTGTGCTGGGGGCAGCCTGCAAATGTTGCCATACTTAGCAACCCTAACTTGTATATTTTTAGAATGTTGGACAAAATGGAGCACCCTGTGGAAATCCATACATTCACAGGGAGAATGGACAAACTCCTTACAGACAGTGGAGGGAATTGAACTCTAATCACTGGTGCTGTAAAACGTTGCGCTAACCACTACGCTAACGTGCCACCTTGTAAATTAAACAGAACTTTTCACTATGTCTTGCTACAGTTTCTGAAGCTCTTCTCCAACCTCCTCTGCCTCTTCACCTTCCTCTCCCATGCTGCTGACAGTCTGACCTTCAGCACACTTCCTCGCTCCATCACAGATCACGTCCTCAGTTTTCTGCCACTTCCCATGCCATTCTCATTCACCTCATCACCATCCCTTTCTCCACAACTTCATCCAGAACTTTGCTCACATCATCTTCTGACCATTGAGTTAAGAAGCTCATCCCTTCATCCCTTCTATATTGTTACAGAAGCATTTCCGATGTAGTCAAGGGTTTGTAAATACTTGGCTTAACTGCTTGTGGAAATGATGCTTCCAGTTGGATTACTTGGCTCATTCCTATTTTCCTTTGATCTGCGAGCTGATCAAAATGCAATGCTGAGCTGGTGAACATTCTCTGCTGCAGCAAGTTTCAGATTAATATGAAATAGATCAATCAGTTTTATTCTCCTTTGTGAGGGAAATAACTCCATGACATAACTTTCAGAAGAAAGCCTCCCTTGAGGTTTTACACAAAGCAGTGATACACTCTTTAAATATGGGACTCTACTTAGTTCAGCTCTTGATGGTGCTTACTCCTTTATCAAACGTCACACACAATATGGCAATAGTTTGTGCAGTGAGGACCAGTTATATTGCCCTTTATCTTATCCTCTTCTAAGTCCTTCATACACAGTGAGTCTTTTCTTAAGAGCAAAGGAGCTGGAACTGCAAGCATGATCATTCATTTAATATTTATAGAGCTGATGAGAACAGTTCTGTATTTTAGTATTCCTCAACTTTAATGTTTAGCGGAGGTGCAGCATCATGCAAGGGGGAGAGTTTATGGGGTAGGCATTTCCTGGCCTGGATCATGTGAGTGAACTTCCCGAAGGATAAACCTCTGTCAGAGATTTACATTGGGCTAGGGAAGGCAAAACACGAGAAGGCCACTGTGGTGAACTACGTATACCTGTCTGGACACCCCCCCCCCCCCCCCCCCGCTGACTGCTCCTGTGGCTCCTCCCACGGACCCCGGTATAAAGGCGATTGGGGGACACCGCCCCGGCCTCAGTCTCCAGGATGTAGTGTGGTGGTCAATTGCTGCTTGTTCTTTCTTCCAGCCAATAAAAGCCTATATCTCGCCTCACGTCTCCAAGAGTTATTGATGCTGCATCAGCCACGTCAAGACAATGCGATGAAACTTACCTCAAGATGGAGTCTGAAAGCAGATGTAGAAGGTAAGTGACAGGAATAATGTTCCAGATTATTGAGATCAGAATCAGGGATAATATCACCAGCATATGTCACAAAATTTGTTAACTTTGCAGCAGCTGTACAATACAATACTTGATAATATAAAAAAAATTACAGAATTCAGTCTTCAGTAATTACAGTTCTAAGTTAAACAAGTAGTGTTAAAACAAAAATGAAAAGTGGTGAGGTAGCGTTCATGGGTTCAATGTTCATTTAGAAATTGGATGTCAGAGGGGAAGCTGTTCCTGAACCTCTGAGTGTTTACCTTCAGGTGTCCCTACCTCCTTCCTGATGGTAACAATGTAAAGAGGGAAGTCCTGGGTAGTGAGGGTCTTTAATGATGGACGCTGCCTTCCGGAGGCACCGCTTCTTCAAAATGTCTTGGATCCTACAAAGCCTAGTACCCATGATGGAGCTGACTAATTTTACAACTTTCTGCAGCTTACTTTGATCTTGTGCAGTTACTCTCCCCCCTCCCCCAACCCCCTACCAGACGGTGATGCAGCCTGTCAGAATGTTCTCCTTGGAACATCCATAGAAGTTTTCAAGTATTTTAGGTGACAAACCGAATCTCCTCAAACTCCTAATAAAATATAACAGCTGCCTTGCCTTTATAGTTGCATCAATATGTTACGATCAGGTTAGGTCCTCAGAGATATTTACACCCAGGAACCTGAAATTGCTCACTCTCTCTGCTTCTGATCCCTCTGTCAGGATTGATATGTGTTCCCTCGTCTTACCCTTTCTGAAATCCACGATCATCTCTCTGGTCTTGCTAACGTTGAGTGCAAGGTTGTTGCTACAACACCACTCAACTAGCTGGCATATATCACTCCTATACGCCCATTTGTTCCCATCTGAGACTCTGCCAGCAACGGATGTATCATCAGCAAATTTATAGATGGTATTTGAGCTGTGCTTAGCCACACAGTCATGGGTGTAGAGAGAGTAGAGCAGTGGGCTAAGCACACACCCCTGTGGTGCTCCAGAGTTGATTGTCAGCGAGGTGGAGATATTATTTCCAATCTGCGCAGATTGTCATCTTCTGTTAGGAAGTCAAGAATCCAGTTGCAGAGGGAGTTATAGAGGCACAGGTTCTGTAGCTTTGTGATCAGGTCTGTAGGAATGATGGTGTTAACCACTGAGTTATAATCAATAAACAGGATCCTAAGATAAGTATTTGTATTGTCCAGGTGATCCAAGGCTGTGTGGAGAACCATTGAGATCATGTCTGCCATAGACCTATTGTGGTGATAGGCAAATTGCAGTGGGTCCAGGTCCTTACTGAGATAGACATTGTTTCCAGCCATGACTAACCTCTCAAGTCATTTCATCACCATAGATGTGAGTGCTACTGGATGATAGTTGTTAAGGCAGCTCACCCTGCTCTTCTTGGGCACTGGTATAATAGTTGCCCTTTTGAAGCAGGTGGGGACTTTTAACCGTAGCATGAGAGATTGAAAGTGTCTTTGAATGTCCTCGCCAGTTGGTTGGCATAGTTTTTCAGAGCCCTGCCAGGTTCTCCATTGGGGCCTGCCACTTTGTGAGGGTTCACCCTCCGGAAAGACAGCCTCCCAGACAGAGATCACAGGGTCACCAGATGCTGCAGGGATCCTCAGAGCTGTAGTTTTATTCTGCCTTTCAAAGCGAGCGTAAAAGGCATTGAGCTCGTCTGGTAGTGAAGCATCACTGCCATTCATGTCGTTGGGCTTTGTAGGAAGTTAACGTGCATCCGACATCGCCTCCAACCTCACTTGGAAATGTTTCTTAGTTCTTGAAATAGCCTTCTGTAAGTCATACCTGGTTTTCTGGTACAGACCTGGGTCACCAGACTTAAATGCCACAGATCTACCCCTCAGCAGACAACAAATTTCGTGATTCATCCACGGCTTTTAGTTTGGGAATGTATAGTAAGTTTTCATCAGCATATGTTTTAATGAAGTCAGTGACAACTGCAGCATTCTCAACCAGACTCAGAGATGACTCCCCGAATACAGACCAGTCTACTGATTCAAAGCAGTCCTGTAGTTGCTCCTGTGCTTCCCTTGTCCAAACCTTCTTGGTCCTCACTGCTGGTGCTGCAGTCTTCAGTCTCTGCCTGTACACAGGGAGTAGGAGTTCAGCCAGGTGATTAGACTTTTCAAAGTGTGGTCATGGGATAGCACAGTAAGCACTCTTCATCTTAGTGTAACAGTGGTCCACTGTGCTATTTCCTCTAGTGCTACAAGTGATTTGTTGATAATAATTATTTAGAAACTTTTTCATGCTGGCTTGGTTAAAATCCATCAAGTTGATGGGGAAAGCATCAAGAAGTGCGGTTTCATGCCTTTTGATGGCTTCACTCAGTTCGTCTAGAGCTTGTTTTACACTGGCCTGAGGTGAAATGTACACCACCAGCAAAACGATCACTGAAATCTCCCACAAAGGGAAAATGGCTGGTACATAATTGGGAGATTTTCCAGGTCTGGTAAGCAGGTTTCGGAAAGCACTGCTACATTTGTACAGGTGCCCATGAAACATACACGTCTTCCTCTGCTTTGGAGAGACTCGACAGACTTATCTTAGCAGTGTATAGTGAACCCGTCTATTCAAATCACTGCATCCGGTATGGAAAGGGTTAACCAAGATTCCGTGAAACAGAGGACACAAGCAGTCCCAATGTTCCCCTGATAGAGCACCCTAGCTCTGAGCTCTTCAGTTTTATTTACCCGAGACTGAGTGTTTGCCAGCAAGATATTCAGTATTGTGAGTCGAAAGCCTTGTTTTTTTCAAAGTGCACCATTAGCCCAGTGTGACAACCTCACTTCCACCACTGTCTTAAAGGGACAATACACCAACCAGAGTCCAACTTACTTCCATCAGTTTTGAGCAGTGTTGGATTGGTTAATAGCATTAAAATGTCGTTACTGATTGTACACACCTCAGATGTAGTTGCAGTTCTCAGCTGTAGCAGACTGAAATGAGAGTATTCGATGATTTGCATCAGAGTCGCCGCACTGAGTCAACCTTGTTTTAATGCTCAAACTCCATCATTAATCAAGGGATTAACATTTGATAACTAAGTCAATCAGGAATAGAAAATTAGGTGGAAATTAAAATTGTGATTAAGGAAAATATCTGGTTCCCTTATTTCAGGAAAAGTTAATTTTATTGCCGTTTGCACAGGTACAGTACATACACAGGTGCAATGAAAAACTTAACTGTAGCAGCATCACAGGGACATTGCATCAGATAAGCTGCAGTCACAAGAAAAACTTAAACATAAGATTCACAACGAAAATGACTGGAACAGAAAAAACGAAGTCCACTTGTTTGCAAAGTGCTTGAAGTGGTCACAGCATTGCTAAACAGTAGTGATTAGACTTCTCCGCAGGTCGTCACCTTGCCGTGGTGGAAAGGCTCGAGAGATCCTGAGACTCTGAGAGTGATGCGGCCTGGAGCTTAGCTCCTGGCAGGGTCACCCATGGAGGTAAGGTCAAGCATGAGGCTCCAGACAAAGAGCGATCCAACCAGCAAGTCATCGGTGGGACTGAGGGGAGGTGATGACACACCACAATGACGGTGAAGTCAGAGGAAGACTGAGGAACTAAATGGTCCCCAGGAATGACGGACTGCTCCTTTCAACGGATGCTGCCCGACCTGCTGAGCTCATCCAGCTTTTTCGTACGTCTTGATTTGACCACAGCATCTGCAGCGTACTTTGAATGGTCCCCAGACATGTTGGATGCAACGCTATTGAACAAGGACTGCAAGCTGTCAAGGACCATGTGGTGGCTGCCCTTGCATCACCCTACCCGTGCTGGGGATCTTTGACCTGGTATATATGCTTCAGCAGTGCGACTGTTGGCTATACTTACTTTAATCATCTGCACTGGCATTTTAAGAGGGTAACTCACCACCACATTGTCAGTGTAATTTAGGGCCAGTGGAACTGCGGGACGATGATGGCACATCACAACAGCAGTGAAGTTGGAGGAAGGCTGCAGCAGTGAAGTGTCCCCACCGCTACGAACCCAACCTGGATCCTCAGACCCGCCGGCCAGTCAGCCAGAGGAACCGGGTTGGGTTTGGAGGAGCTGACCTGGACGCGGACTGTGCTGCCACCGGCTACTCGAAGGCATCGGAGTTGGTGCGCAAAAGCGGGCGTGCGGTGTAACCCTGAGAAACTCTCCTGGACGTTTCTCTTGTGATTGCAAGACCCTGTTGGACATTGATGATGTAAGACGCCACAGGCCTGTTTACCCTGTTTGGTGGTGCGACAGGTGGCAAGGCAGCAGCGTGGTCTCTGTTGTTGCAAGGACAAGTCCTCAAGCTGCAGTCCAGGCGAAGAGTTGCCAGAGGCGGTGCGGTGTGGCATCCATGTTCGGTTGGGGGCTGGCCCCCAGAGTCTGATCTGTGAAATGACAGTCTGGATTGCCAGGAATGGTACCATCAATTTGCAGGTCATAACACCTGGGGGCTTGGAATATATGAGTGTTTTTGAATGTGCTGTGTATGTTTTGCAACTTGGCCCAGAGAAACCCTCTCATTTGGCTGTATCCACGTATGGATGAATGATAATTAAATGCAATTTAATTTGATTTTGATTTTGATTTGATTTGGATAGGTAATAGACTCTGGCCTTGTCAGTCACACTCACCTGCTCAGAGACTAAAGTTAAAAATAACTAGCCATGTTATCAAAACTATTTTTAAAGAACAGCATAGTTTTTTAGAACAGTAAAAAGCATAACATCAGTGCTGTTCTTTGGCGAGGGAGATAAATATGCAGGCCCTGAAGTAACAACTGAACTTCACTGCTTTTCTGAGTTGGAGATAAGAACATCAGAAATAGAAATGAGTAGATCCCTTGTGCATGTGTCACCATTCAGTCTTTTCCTTCTGTCATTTCCTACATTATCCCTGTATTCCTTTCTTCCTTTAATATCTAACAATGTACTGAACTCTGTCTTGAATATACCAGAAACTGAGTTTCCATGGCTGATTTTGGTAGAGAATTCCGAAGATTCACCAGCCTCCCTGTGAAGAAATTTCTTCTCATTTTGTCCTGTATTTGAAATTGTGACCTTAGTTCTAGAAACCCACGTCAAGGGAAATTTCATCCTTGCATCTACCATGACAGTACTCCTAATGAATATTTGGAGATCACCCCCCTTCTTCTAAACCTTACAGAGAATAGGCCCAGTCAGCACACACAACGAGAATCATTGTGGTGAACCTTCTCTGCAGTCCCTTCATCCCTCCATGTCTTCCTTTTCATAGAGAAAGCACACTTATGAAACTATCCATGAAGATCTTTGAAGCATCTCTGAAGATAAACAGTTTCACACCAGAAGACATTTTCACAATGAAGAAACCTCCTTGATCTCTCTGTATCAGAGATTCTCCCACCTTGAATAGCCACACAGTCAGTCACGCAAAATGGAGAATAGAGAAAGCAAAGGGAATTACAAAGAATATGTAATTACAAACACAAGAGATTCTGCAGACACTGGAAATCCAGAGGAAGATACACAAGATGCTGGAGGAACACTATAATTCAGGCAGCATCTATATTGAAGGTCTCAGCCCAAAACATTGACTGCTTATTTCCCTCCATAGGTGCTGCCTCCCCTGCTGATTTCCTTCAGTATTTTGTGTGTGTTCCTGTATGGATGCTGCTTGACCTGCCGAGTTCCTCCAGCATTTTGTCAGAATCAAAACCAGAATCAGGTTTATCATCACTGGCATGTGTCATGAAATTTGTTAACTTAGCAGCAGCAGTTCAATGGAATACATGATAATATAGAAAGAATAAGTAAATAAATAAACCAATCAATTACAGTAAGTATTTATATGTATATTGAGTAAATGAAAAATAGTACAAAAACAGGAATAATATACTGTATATTAAAGAAAGTGAGGGTAGTGTTCATGGGTTCAATGTCCATTTAGGAATCGGATGAGAGAGGGGAAGAAGCTGTTCCTGAATCACTGAGTGTGCACCTTCAGTTCTGTACCTCCTACCTGACAGTAACAATGAGAAGAGACATGCCCTGGTGGATGGGGGTCCTAAATAATGACGTTCATTGAAGATATCTTGGGTACTATTGAGGCTAGTACCCAAAGTGGAATTGACTGATTTTACAACATTCTGTAGCTCATTTTGGTCCTGTGCAGTAGCCCCCTGCCCCCATATCAGACAGTGATGCAGCCTGTCAGAAAGTTCTCCATGGTACATCTATAGAAGTTCTTGAGTGTTTTAGTTGACAAACCAAATCCCTAGCTTCCCTATAGATCCTGCCTGACCTGCTAAGTTCTTCCAGCATTTTGTATGTTACAATGAGCAGGTCTTTCCTTGACCAATGCATGCTATCTCTGTCCACCGGTTTGTGCCTTGAATGTTATACTCATTAAAGTATTTACCATTCCCCATCAAAGCAGTGATTTGGTATACCTATCAGCTATTAGGAACTTCCTGGATCAATATCTTCAATTTTATGGAAGCAGACTGAAATGCTGAGATTTTATGTCTTTATTTTAGATTTCTACAGCAAAAAATATAACCTAAAGTGAAACACCATAAAGGTCAAAATGTCACCAGCCATCAATTCGCACAAGGTGAATTACTTAAGGGGAATCTGAAGGGGAGCTTCTTCACTCAGGGCTGGTGCGAGTATTGAACAGGCTCCCAGCAGAAGTGATAGATGTAGGTTCAACTGTAACATTTAAGAGAGGGGTGTGGAAGGCTATGGGACCATATGCAGGTAGAAGGGACCAGGTCGAAGACCATAGACTAGATGAGCCAAAGAGGCTGTTCCAATACTGCGGTGCTCTATGACTCTAAGGTATTTCTGAGGTGCTGGAAGGTCCTAGTCAGACACCAGTTCACCAGGTTGGTCAAAATCCTGAATAACACTTCCTGCTTGTCCCAATATTCCAGTCATTGTCTGTCCAGGAGAGGCCAAGCAAAGTAACATGGCAACTTAAAGTTTGAAGATGATCCATGTTCTTGAAACATTGTTAAATGTGAGTGTAATTTATGGATCTATTTCTTTTAGAGAAATGACCGACCCCCCTTTAGCACTACGCATTGATCAGTAGTCTGAGCATGTGCATTGTTCTCTCTCTCTCTCTCTCTCTCTCTCTCTCTCTCTCTCTCTCTCTCTCTCTCTCTCTCTCTCTCTCTCTCTCTCTCTCTCTCCTCTCTCTCTCTCTCTCTCTCTCTCTCTCTCTCTCTCTCTCTCTCTCTCTCTCTCTCCCTCCCTCCCTCCCTCCCTCCCTCCCTCCCTCCTCTCTCTCTCTCTCTCTCTTCAATGTGAATACACCAGTTAAAGCCACCTCCCGAGTTTATTTAATTGATATGTAGTTGTGCACGGACACAATAAATTGGTGACGAGTACGAACCTGAATGTCAGAGAACATCACCAACTGCACTGAAAATTATGGGATGTAACAGCAAGCGTTAAACAGCACGAGAAAGCCGAAGGATGCGTGAGTAACAGTGAAAGATGCATTAAATTTAAAGTGAAAATAATGTGGTGATGGTTTCAGTTGGGAAAGTTGATGTATTTGGTAGCGCTAATGAAGGCTGGGAGTCATATATCAAGAGGGTTGAACTGTATTGCAACGTGAACAATGCGGAGGAGCTAAAGAAAGCCTTCGCTTCTTAGCTTAAAGGGCCCAAGAGCATATGGTCTCTTTTGCAACCTAGTAACCCTTGAAAAGCCAGCAAGTAAGATGTCCAACAAAATTGTTACAATTTTACAAAATCAATTGAGTCCTAAACCATTGGTAACAGCTGAAAGATTTAGATTTTACAAAAGGAACCAGTCAAAAGATGAAAGCCTTTCTGAATACTTTGCAGAACAGCACAAACTTTCCAGTACTATGATTTTAGAGATGGACCTTCTGATGCATTAAGGGACGGGCTTGTATGTGGCATGCATAGTCAAAGCACTCAAACGAGGCCACTGTCAGAAAGAGACCTAACCTTAGAATGGGCTTTGACCATTGCAATACCAATAGACCACAGCAAAGGATGCAGCAGAATACAGAAAAGGAGGTGAAATGCACAAAATAACCCCAAATAGTGCAAAGTGCCAAAAAAGTTATCAATGTGGCAAATCCTCCCATGATGCAGATTACTGTTCAAGAAAGTTCAAGAAAGAAGTGTGCAGAAAGTGTTACAGACAAGAGCACATAGAGAGAGTGTGCAAGGCAGACAAAAAGCACAACCGAGTGAAAAGTCTCAAACACAAAACTAAGCAAATGCATAAAGTTAACAAATGTAAAACAGAATCAGACAACACAGAGTCTAACAAAGCTGAACTGTCATGCCTAGAACTGCATAGTATGACTTAAGCAGATCACAAAATCATCTGGATCATAAATGGAGCTGGATACAGTTTAGCTTTGTCCATAATTCTGGAGGCTGACTACAGTAGACTGTTTTCTAATAGAACAGTACAGAAGACCGCAGGGATGCTAAAGACTTACACAGGCAGGAAAGTGTCCCCCAAAGGCAAACTGAAAGTAAATGTGATCTATAGAGGCCAAACACAACGATTAGAACTTTATGTATTGAAAAGTGGAGGGCCAACACTTATCAGGCGTGAACAGTTGAGAAAACTAAACCATAAGATATAGAGGCAGAAGTAGGCTATTCGGCCCATCGAGTCTGCTCCACCATTCAATCATGGGCTGATCCAATTCATCCAGTCATCCCCACTCCCCTGCCTTCACCCCATACCCTTTGATGCCCTGACTAATCAAGAACCAAACTATCTCTGCCTTAAATGCACCCAATGACTTGGCCTCCACAGCCACGCGTGGCAACAAATTCCATAAATTTACCACTCTCTGACTAAAGTAATTTCTCCATATCTCAGTTCTAAATGGATGTCCTTCAATTCTGAAGTTGTGCCCTCTTGTCCTAGACTCCGTACCATGGGAAATAACTGTGCCAAATCTAATCTGTTCAGGCCTTTTAACATTCGGAATGTTTCTATGAGATCCCCCCCTCATTCTCTTGAACTCCAGGGAATACAGCCCAAGAGGCTGCCAGACATTCCTCATACGGTAACCTTTTCATTCCTGGAATCGTTTTCGTGAATCCTCTCTGAACCCTCTCCAATGTCAGTATATCCTTTCCAAAATAAGGAGCCTAAAACTGCACACAACACTCCAAGTGTGGTCTCACGAGTGCCTTATAGAGCTTCAACATCACATCCCTGCTCTTATATTCTATACCTTTAGAAATGAAAGCCAACATTGCTTTCACCTTCTTTACAACTGACTCAACCTGGAGTTAACCTTTAGGGTATCCTGTACAAGGACTCCAAGGTCCCTTTGCATCTCTGCATTTTGAATTCTCTCCCCATCTAAATAATAGTCTGCCTGTTTATTTCTTCCACCAAAATGCATGACCATACACTTTCCAACATTGTATTTCATTTGCCACTTCTTTGCCCATTCCCCTAAACTATCTAAGTCTCTCTGCAGGCTCTCTGTTTCCTCAACACTACCTGCTCCTCCATCTATCTTTGTATCATTGGCAAATTTAGTCACAAATCCATTAATACCATAGTCAAAATCATTGACATACATCGTAAAAAGTGGTCCCAACACCATCCCTGTGGAACTCCACTGGTAACAGGCAGCCAGCCAGAATAGGATCCCTTTATTCCCACTCTCTGTTTTCTGCTGATCAGCCAATGGCTCCACCCATGCTAGTAACGCTCCTGTAATTTCATGGGCTCTTATCTTACTAAGCAGCCTCATGAGCGGCACCTTGTCAAAGGCCTTCTGAAAATCCAAGCACACCACATCCACTGCATCTCCTTTGTCTACACTGCTTGTAGTTTCCTCAAAAAATTGCAGTAGGTTTGTCAGGCAGGATTTTCCTTTCAGGAAACCATGCTGGCTTTGGCCTATCTTGTCATGTGCTCCAGGTATTCCGTAATCTCATCCCCTAACAATCAATTCCAACAACTTCCCAACCACTGATGTCCGGCTAACAGGTCTATAGCTTCCTTTCTGCTGTCTCCCAACTTTCTTAAATAGTGGAGTAACATTTGCGATTTTCCAGTCATCCAGTACAATGCCAGAGTCTATCAATTCTTGAAAGATCATTGTCTATGCCTGCAAAATCTCTCCAGCTACTTTCTTCAAAATCTAGGTGCATTCCATCAGGTCCAAGAGATTTATCCACCTCAGACCATTAAGCTTCCTGAGCACCTTCTCAGTGGTAATTTTCACTGCACATACTTTGCTTCCCTGTGAAGACTGATGCAAAATATGCATTCAGTTCCTCTGCCATCTCTGCATCTCTCATTACAATTTCTCCAGCGCCATTTTTATTGGTCCTATATCTACCCTGAACTCTATTTTACCCTTTATACACTTAAAAAAGCTTTTAGTATATTCTTTGATTTTAGTCGCCAGCTTCCTTTCATAATTCATCTTTTCCTTCCTAATGCCCTTCTTAGTTTCCTTCCACAAGTTTTTAAAACCTTCCCAATCCTTTATCTTCTCACTAGCTTTGGCTTCCTTGTATGTTCTCTCTTTTGCTTTTACTTTGGCTCTGACTTCACTTATCAGTCATGGTAGTGTCCTTTTTCCATCCAGAAATTTCTTCTTATTTGGAATATATCTGTCTTGCACTTCCCTCATTTTTCACAGAAACTCCAGCCATTGCTGCTCTGCTGTCCTTCCTGCAAATGTCCCTTTCCAGTCAACCTCGGCCAGTTCCCTTCTCATGCAATTGTAATTTCCTTTATTCCACTGAAATACTGACACATTGGAACTTAGTTTCTCCTTCTCAAGTTTTAAAGTAAACTCGAGCATATTGCGAACACTGTTTCCCAAGGGTTCCTTAACCTTAAGCTCTCTTATTACCTCCGGACCATTGCACAACATCCAATCCAGCACAGCTGATCCCCTAGTGGTCTCAACAACAAGCTGTTCTAAAAAGCCATCCTTTAGACATTCTACAAATTCTCTCTTTTGAGGTCCGGTACTGACCTGGTTTTCCCAATCCACTTTCATGTCAAAATCCCCAACAATTATCATGCCATTGCCCTTCTGATATGCTTTCTTTATCTCCTGGTGTAATTTGTAATCCACATCCTGGCTGCTGTTTGGAGGCCTGTATACAACTGCCATTAGGATCATTTTACCCTTGCCATTTCTTAACTCAACCCACAGAGACTTTACGCCTTCCAATCCTATGTCATCCCTTTCTAATGATTTAATATTATTTCTTACACACCACCCCCTCTGCCTACTAACCTATCTTTCTGAAACACTGTACATCCTTGGACATTCAGCTCCCAATGGCAGCCATCCTTCAGCCAAGTTTCAGAGATGGCCACAATGTCACACGGGCCAATCAGTAGCTGTATTTCAAGATCGTCCATTTCTTATGCTGCGTGCATTCAAATATAACACTCTCAGTCCAGTATCTGTTGCCTTCTGTTTTAACTGTACCATGCCTCTATTGCCATGTAACTCATCCCACTGGCATTGATTATGCCTCATCTCCTGCCTGTCCTTTCTTTCATCTCTGTTGCACGCTATCTTTGATATATTTCTGTTTTCCCCTTCCTCAGCCCTATCACTCTGGTTCCCATCCCTCTGCCAAATTAGTTTAAACCCTCCCTAACAGTTCTATTAAACCTGCCTGCTAGGATATTGGACCCCTTTGGGTTCAGGTGTAACCCGTCCTTCTTGTACAGGTCTAACCTCCCCCAGAAGAGGCCCCAGTGATCCAGGAACCTGAAGCCCTGCCCCCTACACCAGTCTCTCAGCCAAGCGTTAATATGTCTGATCATGCTATTCTTGCACTCGTTAGCATGTGGCACAGTCAGCAATCCTTAGATTACTACACTGGAGCTCTTGCTCTTCAGCTTGAAAATCTCCTTGAATTCTCTCTTCAGGACCTCCTCCCTTTTTCTACCTATGTCATTGATACCAATGTGTACCAAGACTGTTCACCCTCTCCCTTCAGAATACTCTGCACCCAATCTGAGACATCCCGTACCCTGGCACCTGGGAAGCACCATCCCATGAGGGAATCTCTATCAGGCTGACAGGACATCTTATCTGTTCCCCTAGATCAACTCCAACTAGATTGGAACTCAACCAAAGCTCCCAGTGTGACTTCAACAGGCGACAGCAGCCCAAATGACAGCACTAACCAGAGACTGGCACAGCTGCTTAATGCTAATGAGAAGGGCTTGAGAAGAGAATGGATAAACAGATCAAAGATCTGGCCAAAAGCTGTTCAGGATGCCAAAAAAAAACTCAAAATTCACCCCCACTGGTTTTGTTACACCCTTGGGAGTGACCATCTTTACTATGGCAAAGAGTACATATTGACTTTGTCGGGCCATTCATGAACTTAATGTTCCTGATTGCTGTGGACGCTCATCTGAAGTGGCCAGACGTTATAACAATGAAGTCAACCACCTCAGCAAAGATTGTCTTCACCCTGAGGACTCTCTTCACCAGAAATGGCTTACCAGAACAAATTGTGAGTAACAACAGACCACAATACTTGTCAGAAGAATTTCAACTGTTCATGAAGAAAAATAGCATCAGACATTTCAAGAGAGCTCCTCATGACTCAGCAATGAATGGGTTAGCTGAAAGGTTTATCCAACCCTTCAGGAAGTCCATTAAAGTGAAGGACAAAGAGGAC
Source organism: Hemitrygon akajei (assembly GCF_048418815.1). NCBI lineage: Eukaryota > Metazoa > Chordata > Chondrichthyes > Myliobatiformes > Dasyatidae > Hemitrygon > Hemitrygon akajei. The sequence goes on from NC_133126.1 coordinate 17,695,358, forward strand.
ATTTCTCTACAGAACAAGATGAACGACTTTCTTTTTGTGTATCGGAACTCTGAGAAATCTGAGATCTCGCATAGATCGCTTGAAAGCAGATCTGTAGAGGGAAGTACAGAATAAACAGTTCAGCCAATTGCCAAGTGAAGCAGCAAGCCTCTTCAAGCTCGGACAGGAAGTCCTAACATGTGATTACCAAGAAGATAAGTGGGCACCCGGTAGGATAGTTGCAAGAACTAGACTACTGACATACACACTTGATGTTGGAGATCAGACGTGGAGACGTCATGTGGACCAGATACTGGATGCTGAACCAAAGAACGCACCTGAGTCAACTGCATCCAACGAGACGGACACATTACAGCCACTGGACTTAACTTTCAGTGATGATATCTGACAGCAATGTGACACCGAAAACCGCGAACATTGTCCTAGACAAGCCGCCTAACAAACCTGATGCCACTCCACATGTCCAGAGGCGTGATGAGAACATTATCGTTGACAAGATACCTGCCAAACCTGATACCACTCCATAGGTTCAGAGGTGCTATCCTGAAAGAAAAAGAGCACCACCCAAAACACTGAATCTTTAGAACTGTGAAATTAGTTATAGACTGTTATTGTGAAGGCATGTTTATTTGGAATATTGGTTTATGAAAGGGAAATTGAATGCTTTATACATATACAGTTTTATGTTACATTAATCTAAAAGGGAAGGAAGTGTCATGTATGGATCTATTTCTTTTAGAGCAATGACCCCCCCCCACACACACACCTTAGCACGACGTATTGATATGTTGTCTGTGCATGCGCTGTTGTTTACACACGCACATTGTTCTCTCTCTCTCTCACTGCCATGTGAATACACCAGTTAAAGCCATCTCCCATGTGCATACTTTTATGCAATAGATACAAAGTTGTGCACAGAGACAACAGTGAAGATGTGGACTGTAATTTACTTTTAACAGAGCGCTTTCCAATTGTCTCCTTTTTTCTCAGTTATCTGTGGAGTTTAATGCAATCCAATCTCCCCAGCTTATATCTATCTCAGACTATCAACACAACTAGAATTTAATAGTCAGTGATGCAGTCTTAATTAAAAGTTATACAGCTTTCCCAAAGTCCTTCTGGTTTTGTGAGTTAACTGTCTCAATATTCAGGTGTCTGTATTGCTATTCAAGAGTCTTAAGTTAATGAACGATTATTAGTGTGCAACTTAGTTTATGAGTTGGAGAAAAAGGATTGATTTATTTGCTCAGAGTCCAATGGAAATCCCCAATGGAAGCTGGCTCAGGCAAACCTGGATTCAATCTGATGCTTCACTGAACCAATCACTGGCATCATTCAGTCATACATGTAATTGGGAACGTAAACCCCACATGGTTCCTTACTTACCAGTTAACGAGAAGGGGTTCAGAAATTCTTTGCCAAGTTATCAACCCAATCCATCTTAATCGGCTGCCATTATTGAGCCCTGTGAAGTGTATTGTCACAGTAAGTTTCTTCTCTCATTTCTTTTCATTGATGCCTGGTAACTCCCATAGCAAGTGGACCAAACCTGTATTTGAACTGCATTAATCAATAGCTGTGATAAATGGAAGAGTAAATTCTATTTGATACGGGGTTTCCATGGTTCACAGAGTGTTTTGATAAGTAATGGTCCTCTTTCCAGGAAAGGACTACTCCATGTTCAGATCAGCAAATTTGGACTGAATGGGGTTGGAACCTAGTTATTATCCCATGCCAAAGAAAAGCAAGCTGACATGCCTCGGTGACTATCACAATGGTGGAAGTCCTTGGCTCTGTTCATGGAAACCATCCTATCCAGATGCATTGTGGCTTGGGATGGCAACTACCCAAAATTCAATGATTTAAATGACATTTATTCTCAAAATATGTATGCAGTATACAATTTGTCTTCCCTACAGACAGTCACAAAACAAAGAGGAGCCATGGACCCAACACGTTAAAAAAACATCAAACCTCCCCCCCCATGTGCAAACAGCAACAAAAAGGAGTGAAAGTGCAGAAAATAAAAACACACAAAATCAAAAGGCATATTTCAGTAGAGTTCAGCTCAGTGTTCATTATCTTCAGGCTGCCCTGGTTCAAAAATCGCCCAAAAGTAGTTACAAAAATGAGTGAGCAGAACTGAAACTAGAAACTGGAACACATCATGAACCTGAATTAAGAGTCCAAATTACAATCTGTGCCGAATAAACCTTGAACCATCACCATTCACCGACAGCATCGAAAGAGGGAGAGAGAGAGAGAGAGATCACTTGAACTCTAGGACCTTCCCTCAGGAGCAGCGATAGAGAGAGAGCGAGAGACAGCCACATGCAGACACCTTCTCCAGCAGCAGCGAGCAAGAGGCTGGTAGACGGCACTGAATGCTCGCTGGTCTTCTGTACCCGTCTCGATGATTCCAATCTTCCTTGACAGTTTAATCATTGTGAGATGGAGTCGATCATGGGCTCACATCCTGTCTCCTGGCTTCCAGGCCTCCACGTTTTCGTCGCAGCCTTGTGGAACACTCCTGAAGACAGGAATATGCTAGATCATCCAACTGGCCCGAAATCACACTGCTGGAATGTAGATTACAGGCTATAATGGTAGCAGAACTATATCTGAAATAAAAAGATGTGAAAGAAGTGAAAAGAATTGCTTTGTGACTTGTCTTGAGAATGTTGCCTTTGGTAGTGTTGTTTGTTGGAGCCATCTTCTTCTGGAGAATACAGGGATAAATTGCATGAAATTGCAGAGTTATGCACACAGCTCAACACATCATGGAAACCAGCCTCTCCTCCATGGACTCTGTCTATAATTCTCGCTGCTTTCAGGATGGTGTTACTTCAGGGCTTGCTTTTGCTGTCGTTCTTTCGTTGCTTGTTGTGTTCTGTTTTCTTCTGCCGCACATTGTGAACATGCGACGTTAGCTCGGAATGTGTGGTGGCACATTGAGTGTGTTGGTTGTTATTGCAAACTCAGTTCACGTTATGGTTCTATGTGTACATGATAAATAAACTAGAATCATGATCTTGAATCTTGCTTTGGAAATGCAGCCCTCCCACACCAATCATTCTGCTTATTTATTGAGATACAGTGTAGATTCGGCCCTTCTGGCCCTTTGATCCTCACCACCCAGCAATCCCCAACTTAAGTCTAGTCGAATCATAGGACAATTTACAATGACCAATTCACCCACCAACCAGTACACCTTTGGACTGTGGGAGGAAACTGGAGCTCCCGGAGGAAACCCATGCAGTCATGGGGAGAATGTACAAACAGTGGTGGGAATTGAATCTGGGTCACCTGCACTGTAAAATGTTGTGCTAACCACTACACTATCATACCACCTTTTCTTCTCTCTTCTCCCTTCTTGCATTAGGGCAAAGATGAGCTTGAAATCGTCTATCATTAGGCTCAAAGGAAGACTCTGTTCTAAGACTACTGAATGGACCTTGTGTATGATGAAGATGAATTTTCACCTCACATTTTACCTTATCATGATTCTATTTTATCGTCTGCCTGCACTCTACATTCTCCGTAACTGTAACACTCAATTTTGCATTTCTCATTATTGCCTCGATGTCCTGATGTTTTGAGATGATCTGGAAGGGTGACACGCAAAGCAAAGTTTGCATCGTGTTTCCGGTCACGATTACAGTACCAATTAAAACAGCAGATGCTGGAAACACTTAGCAGGTCAGTGACATGTGTGGAAAGAGAAACAGAGTTATCATTGCGGTTCTGTAAAGTGGGGAGGAAAAAACGAGATAGTTTCAGTAACAGAGAATCTGGGGGAGGAGTGAGCACAACAAGAGGAAAACAATGGAATTATCTCTGATGGGATGGGACCAAATGAGTGTATGAAACAGTCAGAATCACTCAATGTCTTCAGCAGTTTTTGGAACCACCTTTGTTACAGTCATAGTGACGGAACATGAAAACAGACCTATCGGTCCAACTGGCCAAGATTTCCATTTTAGCCAGAGTCATTTGCCCACGTTTAACCCATATCCCTCTAAACCTTTCCTATCTATATACCTGTCCACGTGTCTTTTAAATTTTATAATGTACCTGTCTCAACCACTTGACAGCTGGCAGCTCATTCCATAAACTGAACACTCCTTGGTTGGAACAGTTGCCCCTCAGGTTTCTCATGAATCTCTCTAGACTTACCTTAAACCTATGAATTGAGTTGAATTGAATTTCAGTTTATTGTCATTTAGAAACCACAACTGCAATGCAGTTAAAAAATGAGACAATGTTCCTCCAGAATGATATCACAAAAGCACATGACAAAACAGACTACACCAGAAAAACCACATAACCTTTCCCCAAATCCAGAGTCTGGAGAGGCTGCTGAGTATTGATATCATGCTGCCATCTTAGTACTTTCCCCGGAAAGGAGCTCCAAACCCACTGGACAAAACAAGACTACCCAAACACACCAAGTCAGGAGACCAACTCTACCACCCAACAAACCAAAAACTAAAGCTACAAGACCTACACAAAACCACATAATTTCATAGAGTTGTGGTTAACATATAGTTACAACAGTGCAGACAATACCATAATTAATAAAAAAACAGACCATGGGCACAGTAAAAATAGTTCAAAGATGTTAAAAGACTATAAGTTCAAAAGGAACCACCACGCAGTTTCCACAAGTCCTCAGGGTCCCGATAGACTCGTCATCCCACGCAGGCGGTAGAAGGGAATACCCCCGCTATGAACTCCCAAGGCGCCACCCGACTCAGCCTCGCAGACGCAGCACACAGTGAAAGCTCCTCGACCGCAGCGGACTCCGAGTCCATCGAACCTCCGATCCTCCGACCATCCCCTCCGGCACAGCCTCTCCGAGCACCATCCTCTGCTGAGTGCACTATGACGCCTCTGCCACTGGCCACTGGCAACGCGACCCCGAGGACTGGGGGCCTGGTCTTCTCAGCAGAGACCCGGACCTCACAACAGCAGCAGCAATGAAGAAGGCCTTCCTGAAGATTTCCGGATGTTCCTCCATGCTCCCACGTCCGTTTTTCATTAGATTAGGATTGTGCACGGCACCCCGCTTTACAAGCTTTCTGAATCTCAGCTCGATTTCACCCATTAGAGAGTTCGTTCATTCATTCAGTATGACATGGGTGATCATGGTCTTTCCATAAACATGATTATTCTTGGCAAATTTTCCTATGGCAGTGGCTTGCCATTGCTTTCTTTGGGACAGTGTCTTTACAAGACGGGTGACCCCAGCTGTTGTCAATACTCATCAGAGATTGTCTGTCTGGCCTTAGTGGTTGCATAAGTGGGACTTGTGATCTGCACCAGCTGCTCATTCGACCATCCACCACCAGCTCCCATGGCCTCTCAAGACCCTGATCGGGGGTGTGGGGGGTGGGGGAGAGTGGTGCTACACCTGGCCCAGGAGTGACCTGTAGGCTCACAGAGATGTATCTCCACCCTGCAACCCATATTAGAAGGTATCAGGTGCTCAATTTTGAAAGTCTTAAACTGAATAGCAAACAGATGCAGGCATATCAGACTAAAAATCTGAAATAAAAGCAGAAGATATTGGAAATACTCAGCAAGTATCGACATTGGTTTATTATTATTACTGAAAAACTTCTGTTTTGCCTGTCACCAAACAGTTATGTCATATATAAGTACATGAAGGTAGTAAAAGAGAAAGCAGAATGCAGAGTGCGGTGTTTCAGCTGTGGAGGAAGGCAAGTAGACAAGTGGACAAATAAATTGAAATGGCAGCAGTGAGGTAGATTATGATATGAAGAATTCATCTTTAATGTATATACTTGCTCAAGGTCAGAAAGGATCTGTGGAAGGGAGAAGCCAAGGCTGTGCTTCAGGTTGATGGCATGTAATCTCCACCACCTGAATTATAGTTTGCAATTGAGATCCACAAATTGTCCATGGAATCTCGCTGCAGAGATAGACAGTATTTAAATCATGGCACGGTCATTGTTATGAGTTAAAAATATCCTGATGACTAGGCAACAAGAGGAAATTATTATGCATAGATCTCCAAACCCAGTCAAAACTGTGCTCAAGCCATTGACAGGGTGCAAAAGCAGCATGAATCTGGCTCTAAAATCCAGTTACAGCAACAGAGCTGGAAAGCTGAAAGTTTGCTGGCCTGCAGTCAGAGAACAACCCACCCTCCTGCAACTCTGAGGAATACTCTCCTTCTGCACAGTTCCAAATGATGACTCTGTCCACCCTCACTCTCCTCGGTGATTAGCACTGCCTTCTTCTGTGATGCACCATCAATAACTCGCTCTGAGACGTAAGAAGCGAGATATCGGCTTTTATTGACTGGAAGAATGAACAACACTACATCTTGGAGAACGAGGCCAGGCTCAGGCCTCAATCGCCTTTATACAGGGGTCTGTGGGAGGAGCCACAGGAGCAGTCCAGACAGGTATATGTAGTTCACCACAATCTGCACAGGCCTGATTAATCAATTACAGACGCAGAGCTGTCTGCAAACACAAACAGGGAGATAAAAGACAGAGGGAGAGTATAAATAGGACACTAATTGTCCCAGCTCTGGTAAACGATGAGTGACTTGTGTAGATTGAGTTCTTTCTCTTTCAGGATCAATGCAATGAGCAGCTTGTAAACAAGCTTCAAAGTATAATGTGAAAGTCAGAATCCTCCAAGCTGCTGCAGTCAGGGTTGTTAAAGGGGAAATGTCTTCATAGTTCATTCCAAGGAAAGACATTTTCCAAATATTGCAGTTCAATGTAGCTTTAGCTCAAACGTACCTCCTGCTGGAATTGTGTTGTCATAAGAGTCTACAGAACATAGGACATTACAGGCCCTTCAATCCACGATGTTGTGCTGACCTATTAACCTACTCTAAGATCAATCTAACCCTTTCCTCCTACATAGCCTCCATTTTTCTATCATCAAAGTGCCTTTCTAAATGTTCTTAAACTCTTTCTGCCTCTACCACCACCCATGGCAGGATGTTGCATGCATCTACCATTTTCTATATAAAGAACTTACCTCTGACATGCCCACTATCCTTTCCTCCAATCATCTTAAAAATTATCTATCGTGTGAAAAAGTCTCTGGCTGTCCATTTAATTTATGCCTCTGTGGATATCTATATAGTAGTTGTTTTATATAGCATATTAATAGTTGAGTTATATTGTAAATATTGTTAGGTTAAGCATTTCTGTTGCTTATGTAACTCATTATGGGCTATATGTAAAGGTGTGTGAATAGTATATGTCATTACACCACTACATCATAAGTGCGTGCCTCACTAAAGTAAAAAATTAAGTAGACACGCATCTTCTGGCTCTGCATTTTTCTTTCAATTAATTTTGGAGTTACTAAACAATACAGTGCCTCCCTCAATTACCACCCTTTACAGGGTGTTCCAATCACCCACCAACCTCTAGGTAAAAAAATACTTATCTCTAACATTCCCCCCAATACGTTCCTTCATTTACCTTAAAATTATGCCATTTCTGACCTGGGAAAAGTCTTTGGCCAATCCACTTGATCCATGCCTCTTATCAATCCTCTTTCACACCAAAGAGAAAAGCCTGAGCTCACTCAATCGTTCCTCATAAGACATACTCTCTAATCCAGGCAGCATCCTGGTAAATCTCTGATACACCCTTTCTAAATCTTCCACATCTTTCCTGGATCAAAACTGAACACAATATTTCAAGTGTGGTCTAACCAGGGTTGCTGCAACAATACTTTGCAACTCCTGAACTCAATCCCTGGCCAATGAGAGGCAGCACACCATATACATTCTTAACCACCATATCAACCTGTGCGGCACTTTTGAGAAATCTACGGTCATGGAGAATTTTGTTAGTACAAGGATCTTATGACAAGATGGGAAAGGTCCAGACTGCAATATTGGAGCTTGGACACTCAACCATTATTCCAGTGGCAGTGTGGCATTTATTGTATAACAACAGGTGGGATTTCCTGGTGGCCACTCATTTCATTTTAACTTCTCATTCCCATTCTGACATTTCAGTCCATGGCTTTCTCTACTGGAATGATGAGGCCATGCTCAGGAGGAACAAACATCACGTATTCTAATTGGTTAGCCTCCAATCTGATGGCCTGTACATCGATTTCTCTGGTAATTTCTCCCCCTTCTTGCTTTTTCTATTTCCCATTGAGTCTTCCCTCTTACCCTAATTTTCTCCTCACCTGCCCATCACCTCCCTCTGATGCCCTTCCGTGGTCCACGTTGCTCTCCTATCATATTCCTTCTTCTTCAGCCCTTTACTTCTTCCACCTATCACTTCCCAGCTTCTTACTTCTTTCCTCCACCCTGACCCTCTCACCTTCCTGCTTATCTGTTCTCACCAATTACCTGCCACCTTGAACTCCATTCCCTCCACCATTTTTTTCTTCTGGCTTCTGTCCCCTTCCCTTCCAGTTCTAATGAAGGACTTCGGCCCAAAATGTTGATCGTTTATTCCCCTCATGACCTGCTGAGTTCCTCCAATAGTCTGTGTGTGTTCCTCTAAATTTCCAGCACGTGGAAAATCTCTTGTGTTCAACTATTGTGTGCAAGTGTCCTGTGTACTATAGGCTTGTGCACCCAAGTTAAGCTGCAAGTGATCGCCCAAGAGCAGCTCACACAGTGGACTGGCCTTGAATGAGAACATCATGACTGCTGCCTGGATATGGGCCTAAGTATGCTGATTACAACAAAGCCTGCTACCTGAGCTGCAGTGAATAAAACTGGTGTTCCAGAACTAGCTGGTATTCATTGTCCTACAATGACAAAATAAAACAACTGTGTCCTGTTGATAGAAACAACAAATCTACCCAAGAAAGTTTTCATCCACTGGTTATGGAGTCATGGAAAGATACAGCATGAAATCAGGCCTTTCGGCCCACCAAGTCCACATCATAAACACAAGAGATTCTGCAGTTGCTGGAAGTCTAGAGTGACAAAGACAAAATGCTAGTGGAACTCAACAGATCAGGTAGCATCTCTGGAGAGAAATAAAGAGATTTACATTTCAGGCTGAGTCCCTTCGTCAGGACCTCACACTTGTCTGCATTAAATTCCATCTGCCATTTTCTTTGCCCATTGTTCCAGCTGGCCCAGATCCCAATGCAAGCCATGATAGCTTTTCTCACTGTTCACTGCACATTCCATTCACAGATTTGCTGATCTAGTTAACCACATTATCATCCAGATCGCTGATGGATCTCAGCCAGAAACATCGAATGTTCATTCATTTCCATAGATGCTGCCTGGCCCGTTGATTTCCTTTAGCATTTTGTGTGTATTGCTCTGGATTTCCAGCATCTTCACAATTTCTTGTGTTTATGGTGACACATATGTACCTTGATAATAATTTACATTGAACTTTGAACTTCGAAATTGTGGTTTAGAGGATCTGGCCATACTGTATAAATAATTGAGAAGATCTGAGGAGACATTTGACTGCTTCTACTAATGGGAAAATGAAGATCAAAAGATCTTAAGTGCATCACCTTAAAATCTGTGATAAAATCAGAGAACACTGAAAGAGCTCTCTCAATGCCACTCAAATAATGAGCATTTCTGCATTCCTTCCAAGTTCATAACAACATTATTCAGTGCACACAGGCATCATTGACAGCTCAATGGATTAACTTGCACTTTCTCTGAGCAAAACCATTTAAATTGTCTTTACCATCCAATGTCTAGAGGGAGTTGAACAGTAGGATCACAACAAGCTCCCTTAAAGTTTCTTTTAGGGTATTATACTTTGGTAATACAGATAATCGTTCTGTATTTACACCTTCTTTAAGCTTTTTTCAATCAGTCTTGTACTATTAAATAATAATATGATAGATTAAATGACCCTTGTCATTAACCTTTCACCTTCCAAACAGCTGTGGACATTTTGTTTACTCCTCACCACCCTGCCAGTTTATTTCTTTCTTTATTCAGAGCTAAAGCATGCCACTGGCCCTTCTGGCCCAACAAGTGGCAGCACCCAGCAACTCTCCTATGTAAACCTAGTCTAACCACAGGACATTTTATAACTACTAATTAACCTACCAACTGATACGTCTTTAGACTGCGTGAGGAAACTGGAGCACAAAGAGAAAACACACACACACTCACGGGAAGGACGTACAAAGTCCTTACAGATGTCGTCATAGCATCCTTACAGAACACTGAGGCTGTCTACAAGAAGGGTCAGAGCCGTCTCTATTTCCTGAGGAGACTGAGTTCCTTTAACATCTGCCGGACGATGCTGAGGATGTTCTACGAGTCTGTGGTGGCCAGTGCTATCATGTTTGCTGTTGTGTGCTGGGGCAGCAGGCTGAGGGTAGCAGACACCAACAGAATCAACAAACTCATTTGTAAGGCCAGTGATGTTGTTGGGGTGGAAATGGACTCTCTGACGGTGGTGTCTGAAAAGAGGATGCTGTCCAAGTTGCATGCCATCTTCGACAATGACTCCCATCCACTCCATAATGTACTGGTTAGGCACAGGAGTACATTCAGCCAGAGACTCATTCCACCGAGATGCAACACTGAGTGACATAGGAAATCATTCCTGCCTGTGGCCATCAAACTTTACAACTCCTCCCTCGGAGTGTCAGACACCCTGAGCCAATAGGCTGGTCCTGGACTTATTTCCACTTGGCATGATTAACTTATTATTATTTAATTATTTATAGTTTTATATTGCTATATTTCTATACTATTCTTGGTTGGTGCGGCTGTAACGAAACCCAATTTCCCCCGGGATCAATGAAGTATGTCTATCTGTCTGTCTGTCAGAATTTAACCCCATCCACTGACAACCCACGTTGTAATAGCATCGCACTATTGTGGTGCTGCTCTTTCCTATTTGTCTCTACCTTTTTGCTCTTCTCGCCTAACATTATCTCTGATTCTCTTCCTAAACGTGTAGCCTGTCCAGTTCAACATTCCCAGCATTCGCATATTTATTTCAGGTTTCCAGCAACTGTAGTATTTTGCTGCACCATTAAATTGACTGTGCTTCAGGGTAAAGGTGGAGGAGAAGCAGTTTTGTGCTCAAAGGGCAGCAGATTACTGAACCTGTCCGTAGCCACCAAGTAAGTTAGAATCTTCAATAGATGCGTGAAGTCAAAGTTCAGGTCATTTGGGAGTAGTGTTGATGTCATATTTTGTCTCACAGTGCTCCCTGAATCATTTAATCATCAGTCTAACAAATTCCAATCTCATTTCCAGCTTGCTTGCCACAAACCTTTTTAAAGTGATTGAATAATTTAACACAAACTAGTCTTGATAGAAGCATATTCCTCATAGTTAAGCCTCTGCAGGTAAAAGCAATCCCCAGATCTCCGGCATTCTGTGAGTCTGGTTAAACAATCCTGCAGAGAATAAACACAGAGTTTAAGGAATTGCAGGAGAGCGTAAGGAACATTTGGCCCTTCAAGCCTGTTTACTATCCAGCAATCTCCTGATTTTAGCACCATTTTCCTATAATATCCCCATATCCCTTAATTCATTTGATATCCAAAAATCTATATTTAGGATTATTGAGCATCTTCAGTTTTCTAGGGTAGAGAATTCCAAAGATTCATCACCTTCTTTGTGAGGAAATTTCTTCTCATTTCAGTCGTAAATGGACTCTCCAAAGTTCCAGAACTAGACTCTATACGCCTCAGCTAGGATATACATCCTCCTTGTACCCATAAACACAGGAGATTTGGCAGATGCTGGAAATCCAGAGCAGCACACATACACAAAGTGCTCGTGGAACTATGAAAGATAGGCAGCATCTATGAAGAGAAATAGAGAGTCAATGCTCCGGGCTGAGACCCTTCATCAGGACAGGAATGTAAGTGGGGAAGAGGCAGAATTAGAAGGTGAGGAAAAGGAATGGAGGACAAGCTGGCAGATGGTAGATGAAACCAGGTGAGATGGTGGCTTGTTCCCAGCCAAGTGAGGCCACTAAATATGTTATAATTTTCATTGAGATTTCCTGCATTCTTCCAGTGTAGGCCTACTCAACTCAATCTTTCCATGTGTGTCAAACCCTCGATACTTGAACTCAGTGTAATGAGCCTTCACTGCACTCCCTTTATGCCAAGTATATCCATGTTCAGGATAAGGAAATAAAACTGTAAACTCCAGATGGGGTCTCACCAAGCCTCTATAAAACAGCAGAAAGTCATCTTTATTCTGGCACAAAGTCCTAGAGTACAGCACAGAAATAGGCTATGCTGACTGGGATGCCTATCTATGTTAATCCCATTTGCCCGCATTAGGCCCATATCATAACATATATATATAACATATAACAATCACAGCACGGAAACAGGCCATCTCGGCCCTCCTAGTCTGTGCTGAACTCTTAATCTCACCTAGTCCCACCTACCTGCACTCAGCCCATAACCCTCCACTCCTTTCCTGTCCATATACCTATCCAATTTTACCTTAAATGACACAACTGAACTGGCCTCTACTACTTCTACAGGAAGCTCATTCCACACAGCTATCACTCTCTGAGTAAAGAAATACCCCCTCGTGTTTCCCTTAAACTTTTGCCCCCTAACTCTCAAATCATGTCCTCTCGTTTGAATCTCCCCTACTCTCAATGGAAACAGCCTATTCACGTCAACTCTATCTATCCCTCTCAAAATTTTAAATACCTCGATCAAATCCCCCCCTCAACCTTCTACGCTCCAATGAATAGAGACCTAACTTGTTCAACCTTTCTCTGTAACTTAAGTGCTGAAACCCAGGTAACGTCCTAGTAAATCGTCTCTGCACTTTCTCTAATTTATTGATTTCTTTCCTATAATTCGGTGACCAGAACTGTACACAATATTCCAAATTTGGCCTTACCAATGCCTTGTACAATTTTAACATTACATCCCAACTTCTGTACTCAATGCTCTGATTTATAAAGGCCAGCGTTCCAAAAGCCTTCTTCACCACCCTATCTACATGAGACTCCACCTTCAGGGAACTATGCACTGTTATTCCTAGATCTCTCTGTTCCACTGCATTCCTCAATGCCCTACCATTTACCCTGTATGTTCTATTTGGATTATTCCTGCCAAAATGTAGAACCTCACACTTCTCAGCATTAAACTCCATCTGCCAACGTTCAGCCCATTCTTCTAACCAGCATAAATCTCCCTGCAAGCTTTGAAAACCCACCTCATTATCCACAACACCTCCTACCTTAGTATCATCGGCATACTTACTAATCCAATTTACCACCCCATCATCCAGATCATTTATGTATATTACAAACAACATTGGGCCCAAAACAGATCCCTGAGGCACCCTGCTAGTCACCGGCCTCCATCCCGATAAACAATTATCCACCACTACTCTCTGGCATCTCTCATCTAGCCACTGTTGAATCCATTTTATTACTCCAGCATTAATACCTAACGACTGAACCTTCTTAACTAACCTTCCATGTGGAACTTTGTCAAAGGCCTTGCTGAAGTCCATATAGACTACGTCCACTGCCTTACCCTGGTCAACATTCCTCATAACTTCTTCAAAAAATTCAATAAGGTTTGTCAAACATGAACTTCCACGCACAAATCCATGCTGGCTACTCCTAATCAGATCCTGTCTATCCAGATAATTGTAAATACTATCTCTAAGAATACTTTCCATTAATTTACCCACCACTGATGTCAAACTGACAGGTCTATAATTGCTAGGCTTACCTCTAGAACCCTTTTTAAACAATGGAACCACATGAGCAATATGCCAATCCTCCGGCACAATCCCCGTTTCTAATGACATCTGAAAGATCTCCGTCAGAGCTCCTGCTATCTCTACACAAACTTCCCTCAAGGTCCTGGGGAATATCCTGTCAGGACCCGGAGATTTATCCACTTTTAAATTTCTTAAAAGCACCAGTACTTCCACCTCTTTAATTGTCATAGGTTCCATAACTTCCTTACTTGTTTCCCACACCTTACACAATTCAATATCCTTCTCCTTAGTGAATACCGAAGAGAAGAAATCGTTCAAAATCTCTCCCATCTCCCTCGGCTCCACACATAGCTGACCACCCTGATTCTCTAAGGGACCAATTTTATCCCTCACTATCCTCTTGCTTTTAATATAACTGTAGAAACCTTTTGGATTTACTTCCACCTTATTTGCCAAACCAAACTCGTATCTTCTTTTAGCTTTTCTAATCTCTTTCTTAAGATGCCTTTTACATTCTTTATATTCCTCGAGCAATTCCTTTACTCCATGCTGCCTATATCTATTGTAGACATCCCTCTTTTTCTGAACCAAGTTTCTAATATCCCTTGAAAACCATGGCGCTTTCAAACCTTTAACCTTTCCTTTCAACCTAACAGGAACATAAAGATTCTGTACCCTCATAATTTCACCCTTAGATGACCTCCATTTCTCTATTACATCCTTCCCATAAAACAACGACTCAATCCACTCTCTCTAAATCCCTTCGCATCTCCTCAAAGTTAGCCTTTCTCCAATCAAAAATCTCAACTCTAGGTCCAGTCCTGTCCTTCTCTATAATTATATTGAAGCTAATGCTATTGTGATCACCGGACCCGAAGTGCTCCCCAACACATACATCTGTCAGCTGACCTATCGCATTCCCTAACAGGAGATCCAACACTGCCCCATCTCTAGTCGGAACTTCTATGTATTGTTGCAAAAAACTATGCTGCACACATTTACAAACTCTAAACCATCCAGCCCTTTTACAGAATGAGCTTCCCAATCTATGTGTGGAAAATTAAAATCTCCCACAATCACAACCTTGTGTTTACTACAAATATCTGCTATCTCCTTACACATTTGCTCTTCCAACTCACGCTCCCCATTAGGTGGCCTATAATACACTCCTATCAGTGTTACTACACCTTTCCCATTCCTCAATTCCACCCAAATAGCCTCCCTAGAGGAGCTCTCTAATCTATCCTTGCAAAGCACCGCCATAAGATTTTCTCGGACAAGCAATGCAACACCTCCTCCTCTGGCCCCTCCTACTCTATCACACCTGAAGCAACTAAATCCAGGAATATTTAGTTGCCAATCACACCCTTCCTGCAACCATGTTTCACTAATAGCTACAACATTATAATTCCAGGTATCAATCCACACTTTAAGCTCATCCACCTTTCTTACAATGCTCCTAGCATTAAAATAGATACATTTAAGATACTCTCCACCTCCTCCTCTCTTTTCATCCCTAACAATGCATTCAAATTTATTATCCTTTTCTTTCTTTTCCCCTACATCATATATGTCAAACTCAAGGCCCGCGGGCCAAATCCGGCCCGCGGTGGAATTATCTTTGGCCCACGAGATAATATCTAACTACTATTAAAGCTGGCCCCAGTAATCGAAGCACCTATGGCGTATGATATGGCTAATGCTGAGTTTATTCAGGTACCAGGTTTTCAGGGTTTTTAGTGTTTATTCGGCAGTCTTGCTCGGCAGTCTTCTTCATAAGAAACGGAATTTGTAAAGTGAAACACTTTGTAGTTATAGCAGAGACTGAGACACATGAGAGCAGGCTGAAAAAACGGAGGCAACGAAAGCTGCGTTCGCACGCGTCCGACTGATCCGGCCCGCATGAAGCTGCATTTTGCTCAATCCGGCCCGTGACCTAAAATGAGTTTGACACCCCTGCCCTACATCTTCGGGCTGAGCGCATCCCTTCTCCATCACCTGCCTTTCCTCCCTCACACACTGTCTACTTACTTGCTCTACTGGTGAACTAACCTCCTCTCCCATAGTTTCCTCAAATTTATTCCCGCCCCCCCATCTTACTAGTTTAAAGTCTGCCCTGTAGCCCTAGCAAACCTCCCTGCTAGGATATTGGTCCCCCCAGGATTCAAGTGTAACCCGTCCTTCTTGAACAGGTCACGCCTGCCCCAGAAGAGGTCCCAATGATCCAGAAACTTGAATCCCTGCCCCCTGCTCCAATCCCTCAGCCATGCATTCATCCTCCACCTAATTCCATTCCTACTCTCACTGTCGCGTGGCACAGGCAGTAATCCTGAGATTACTACCTTTGCGGTCCTTCTTCTTAACTGCCTTCCTAACTCCCTATACTCTCGTTTCAGGACCTCTTCCCCTTTCCTACCTATGTCATTGGTACCTACATGTACCACGACCTCTGGCTCCTCACCCTCCCACTTCAGGATATCTTGGAGGCGATCAGAAACGTCCCGAACCCTGGCACCAGGGAGGCAAACTACCATCCGGGACTCCCGATCACCTCCACAGAACCGCCTGTCTGAACCCCTGGCTATCGAGTCCCCTATTACTATGGTCCTCTTTCTTCTATCCCTACCCTTCTGAGCTACAGGGCCGTCCTCTGTGCCGGAGGCCCGGCCACTGTCACTTCCTCCAGGTAGGCTGTCCCCCCCAACAGTACTCAAACATGAGTACTTATTGTCAAGGGGTACAGCCACTGGGGTACTCTCTAGTACCTGCCTCTTCCCCTTCCTGACCGTGACCCACCTATCTGCCTCCCGTGGCCCCAGAGTGACCACCTGCCTGTAACTCCTCTCTATCACCTCCTCACTCTCCCTGACCAGGCGAAGGTCATCGAGCTGCAGCTACAGTTCCCCAACTCGGTCCCTCAGGAGCTGCAGTTCGGTGCACCTGGCGCAGATGTGGACGTCCGGGAGGCTCGGAGACTCCAGGATCTCCCACATCCGACACCGAGAACAACAAGCTGCCCTCACACTCATACTTCCCGAATAACTGAATATAACAAGGAGAACTAAAAGATAAACCTACTGTGCCCTCTTCCGCCTAAGCCCTCTGAGCCCAAGCCCTACACTCTGCTCCCGGCTCACTCCGCTGCCCGCAAACGAAGCTGCCCGCTGCTTAAGGCTGCGTTCTTTTTATATCTTCCCTCCTTCCCAGGCCAATATCACTCTATTTCTTTTCCTTTCAAGTTCCTGTCCAAATGACTTTTAAATGTTTTAATTGTATTTCTCCCACCATCTCCTCTGGCATCTCGTTCCATATAACCACCAGCCACTGTGTGAAAAACTTTTCCCTTAGGTCTCTTTTAAAATTCTCCCATCTCAATTTAAACTGATGCCAAGTTTTAGATTCCCACAGCCTAGTAAAAAGACCCTGTCTATGCCCCTGATAATTTTATAAACCTGTATCGGGTCACCTCTCAGTTCTCTGTATTCCAGTGAGGATAAGCCCAGCCATTCTAAACTCTCCTCTCTAAGTAAAGCCTTGCATTCTAAGCAAAATTCTAATGAATCTCTTCCGAGCTCTTTCTCACGCTAACACCGCCCTCCTGTAGTGTAGCAACCGGAACTGTCCCCACTATTCCAAGTGCAGCCTGAACAGTGATTTGTACAGTGGTAGTATAGATATCCCAACACTTACACACAAAGCTACTCACACAGAATGCTGGAGGAACTCAGCAGGTCAGGCAGCGTCTATGGAAATGAATAAACAGTCGATGTTTCGGGTCGAGACAATTCTTCAAGGCTGAAAAAGAAGATGCCAAAATAAAAAGGTGGGGGGAGAGAGAAATTGATAGGTGAAGCCAAGTGGATGGAAAAGGTAAAGGGCTGGAGAGGAAGGAATCTGATAAGAGAGGAGAGTGGACAATAGGAGAAAGGGAAGGAGAAGGGGAGCCAGGGGGAAGTGATAGGCAGTTCTTAAAGCCTCAGCCTATGAAGACAAGCAAGCTGAATATCTTTATCAATGTGTTCTATATTTTCAGAGCACTATGAACTAATACCCCCCAGGTACCTCTGCATGAGCAGTTGTGAGGTCTCTGCCATTAACAATTTATGAGCTGTTGGTATCTGAAGTCCTAGACAAGATACCATTTGGCTTCTTGCAAGTTAGTGATTGTGGCTTTGGCACATGATTATCTAGGCCCCCTTCCTTAGCAATTTACCCTATTTCTCAATGTTTAACAAATGCTCCAACCTTCTGTATTTTCAACCACAGATGACCACATCACATTGTTCTACATATGTTACCTCTGATATGTTCTTGGCCACATGTTGACCATATTGCATTGAAGCATCTTTACCCCCTTCTCCCTCACAATCCTATCTATGTTTTTATCATCAGCAAATTTGTCCTCAGTCAAGTTGTACACTGCGATCATTCCCCATGCTACCTATCGCATCACAACCCGATAATATGAAGATTCTTACTCTTTTCTTTCTGCCTACTGACCATTTCTATGTCAATAGATAGATAGATAGATAGATAGATACTTTATTCATCCCCATGGGGAAATTCAACTTTTTTTTCCAATGTCCCATACACTTGTTGTAGCAAAACTAATTACATACAATACTTAACTCAGTAAAAAATATGATATGCATCTAAATCACTATCTCAAAAAGCATTAATAATAGCTTTTAAAAAGTTCTTAAGTCCTGGCGGTTGAATTGTAAAGCCTAATGGCATTGGGGAGTATTGACCTCTTCATCCTGTCTGAGGAGCATTGCATCGATAGTAACCTGTCTCTGAAACTGCTTCTCTGTCTCTGGATGGTGCTATGTAGAGGATGTTCAGAGTTTTCCATAATTGACCGTAGCCTACTCAGCACCCTTCACTCAGCTACCGATGTTAAACTCTCCAGTACTTTGCCCACGACAGAGCCCGCCTTCCTTACCAGCTTATTAAGACGTGAGGCGTCCCTCTTCTTAATGCTTCCTCCCCAACACGCCACCACAAAGAAGAGGGCGCTCTCCACAACTGACCTATAGAATATCTTCAGCATCTCACTACAGACATTGAATGACGCCAACCTTCTAAGGAAGTACAGTCGACTCTGTGCCTTCCTGCACAAGGCATCTGTGTTGGCAGTCCAGTCTAGCTTCTCGCATAACTGTACTCCCAGATACTTGTAGGTCTTAACCTGCTCCACACATTCTCCATTAATGATCACTGGCTCCATATGAGGCCTAGATCTCCTAAAGTCCACCACCATCTCCTTGGTCTTGGTGATATTGAGACGCAGGTAGTTTGAGTTGCACCATATCACAAAGTCCTGTATCAGTTTCCTATACTCCTCCTCCTGTCCATTCCTGACACACCCCACTATGGCCGTGTCATCAGCGAACTTCTGCACATGGCAGGACTCCGAGTTATATTGGAAGTCTGATGTGTACAGGGTGAACAGGACCGGAGAGAGTACGGTTCCCTGCGGCGCTCCTGTGCTGCTGACCACCGTGTCAGACCTACAGTCTCCCAACCGCACATACTGAGGTCTATCTGTCAAGTAGTCCACTATCCAATCCACCATGTGAGAGTCTACTCCCATCTCCGTTAGTTTGTGCCTTAAGATCTTGGGCTGGATGGTGTTAAAGGCACTAGAGAAGTCAAGGAATGTAATCCTCACAGCACAACTGACCCCATCTAGGTGAGAGAGTGATTTGTGCAGCAAATACGTGATAGCATCCTCCACTCCCACCTTCTCCTTATACGCAAACTGAAGAGGATCCTGGGCGTGCCTGGTTTGTGGCCTCAGATTCTGTATTATCAGCCGCTCCATGGTCTTCATCACGTGCGACGTCAAGGCAACAGGTCTGAAGTCATTCAACTCCTTTGGTTGTGGTTTCTTCGGTACCGGGACAATACAGGATGTCTTCCACTGTCTGGGTACTCTTCTCTGCTCCAGGCTCATGTTGAAGATGCGCTGTAGTGGTTCTCCCAGCTCAGTCGCACAGGCCCTCAGTAATCGTGGGGAAACTCCATCCGGTCCAGCCGCCTTGCTGGTACAGATCTTCCTCAGTTGACCTTCCACCTGTTCAGCCGTAATCCTGGGCGTGGGCAAGGTCTCCTGTGAGTGGCTATTTTCCTGTGAGGGAAGTGAGCCTGGTGTGGATTTCTGCGGTGAGGATGAGATTGTGCTGTCGAACCTGTTGAAGAAGTTGTTCAGCTGGTTCGCTTTCTCCACATCTCCACTTATGTTTGCCCCCCGCTTTGCACCGCATCCGGTGATGATCTTCATCCCAACCCACACCTCCTTCATTGCTCCCAGATCTGTGTGCTCTGACCTGGTTGACTGACTCCGCATATGTGTGGGCATGTGGCTGGGTGGGTGGTAGGCCGGAAAGGGGCTTGTTTCTGCTTTTGCTGTCTTGTGTTCTGTGTTCTTCTGCTGAGCATTCTGGGCAGGCTACATTGGGCACTGGAAAGTGTGGTGACACTTGCAGGCTGCCCCCAGGTCATCTTTAGGTTGTACTGGTTGATAACACAAAATGACACATTTGACTGCACGTTTTGATGTGCATGTGATTAATAATAAATCTGAATCTAAAGTCTCAGTGTGGGACATTATTAAAGGCCTTCTATAAATTCAAATCCATCACTATCATTAGTTCTCTGTTTCTAATTGTCAATCCTTGAAGAACTCCAATAGATTAACCAATTCCTCTGTTCCTTTCATAAATGTACACTGGCTTTATCAATACTGATATTCTTTTCTCGGCATCCTGTTATTACATCCTTCATTCAACATTTCAGTGCTCCCCTCTTGCCTGTGCTACACTAACAAATTGATAGTTCCATTTTCTCTCTTGTGTCCATCTAAAGGCATTTCCTGAATTCTCTAACCCATAGCAATAGTTCTGGAATCACTAGACTTTCAGAAGGTGATATCCAGAGTGCTTAGTACTTCCATAGAAATCCCTTTCAAAGATCTTCAGATCACTGGGATTTATCATCTTTTAGACTCACCAACCTCTTTCATGCTGAGACTTTTTTCCTTCAGTTCCTCATTCTAGCCAGTCCCTTGGTTCTCTGGTATTCTCGGTAGGCTTTTCTTTTTAAACTCTTCTTCCATGAAAACAGGAACAAAATGCTGTAGATTTTTTTAGTTCCAGAACACAAGAGGCTGCAGATGCTGGGATCTGGAGCAAAACAAAAAGCTCTGGAGGTATTCAATGGGTCAAGTAGCATCCATGGAGGAAAACAAGGTTGACATTTCGCATTGAGACATCTCAGGTTCAGATGAAGGGTCTTGACCCTAAATGTCGACCCTCCATTTCCCTCCAGAGATGCTGCTGAGTTCCTCCAGTGTCTACTGTAGATATTTAATTTCTTTGCCATTTTCTTATTCTTCAGAATCAGGTTTATTATCACTGACCTATGTCAAGAGATTTGTTGATTTGCTGCAGCAGTGCAGTGCAAGGCATAAAAAAAATATAAATTACAATAAACAAATAAATAGCCCAAAAGAGGAGGAGCAAAGCAGTGTTTGTGGGTTCTTAAACCATTCAGAAAATGATGACAGAGGGGAAGAAGCTGTTCCTAAAATGTTGAATGTGGGTCTTCAGGCTCCTGTACCTCCTCCATGATGGTATTTAATGAGAAGAGAGCATGAGTTGGATGGTGAGAGTCCTCTTAATGATGGATGCCACTTTTTTGGGGCACCACCTGTTGAAGATGCGGTTGGCGTTGGAAAGGGCTGTGCCTGTGATGGAGCCGCTGAGTCTACAACTCAGCAAACTCTTTCAACCTTGCACATTGGAGCCTCAGTGCCAGGCGGAGATGCAACCAATCAGAATGCTCTGTAGGAATTTTGGTGACATACCAAAACCATGCCAAAGACTTTGGTGACTTCCCTATCATAGATTCACCCATCTCTGTGTATAATTAACCCATATTTGATACTCTTTCTTTATCTACTTATTTATGGAAGCTCTTACAATCCATTTTTAGATATCTTGTCATTTCAACCCCTCAGACTGTCTTCCTTTATCGATTTCTTTGTCCTTCTTTGTTGAATTGTGTAATACTCCCAATCCTCGGGGCTAATGTTATTTATGACAACTTTATAAATCTCTCTCTTGGATTTAATACAGCCTTTAATTTCACCTGTCAGCCATGGATGGACCACTTTCCCTGTTGGGTTTATATGTTTCTTTCTACAGATTTTGTACTTTTTATTGCTAGGCATTGCTTAGGCACTGTTAGACATTTCATTTTCTTTTCCATTCATCCACAGTCAATTCACCCTCATACCTTCATAGCTTCTTATTTTTTAGATTTAAGACCCAGTTTTAGATAGAACCACATTACATGCAAACTCAGTGTAAAATTCTATTATATTAAGCTATATGCCTTAAAGGCCCTGTTACAACCAGATTACTAATTAACCCTTTCTAATTGCATCTTTTGTAGCATTTTCTCTTGAACTCAACATATCTCAAGGCACTTCATTGAAACACTTGGAACAAACAGACATCAATCCCGCTTATTTGGAATTGTGTCTGAATCTTCGGCAGAGCCACCTTTATCCAGTTTCCCCAGTTCTAACCCTACTGCCCAACACAAGCTAATGGACAATATACACATTACAATTTATGCAATGGGACTTCACTCCACAGCTCCACCTCATTGCAATGCATGAAATGATTGGTTCCCGGCACTGCTTGTTCCATTGAGAGCAGTATGCAGCCTGTACTCCCGCTAAAATAAATAGGATGGTCCCAAAATGTGCTGTAGTAATTGGCCAGCAGAGAATTCATAAATTGCTCACATTTGTATTGTCCACAGTGTGAGGGAAGGTAATGAGTAGGTGATATATATACTCAAAACATGCTCAGTGTTTTTATGCCTATGGCTGGAAATCTTAATAACAGAGGCTGACAAAAATAATTCAGTGCAAAATTATACACATGCATTATCATAGCTGTGAAGTGTGAGGTGAATGAAGACTGGGTCTTCCAGCAGTAGCATAAATTGTTCTGCACTTGCGTTTCTCTCTTTTATGAGACTGTAATCCTCAGGTTTATTGTTTTAGAAGCAGCTGGGACAGGAAGCATTTCCCTACCTGGTGAGTTCAAAACATCCCATCTTTCTTTGAACAGAGGGGAATGGAATGTCACTCCTGCCCCGAAAGCCTTCAATGCAAATATCAGATCAGCCTTCTAGAAAGTGAACCTGCTGAAAGCCTTGTCAACTGATCCTGTGAGGATCAGTTTGTAGGGGCAATTGCAGGTACTTTTAACTTCTCCCTACTTCAAGCTGAGGTTCTCACTTGCTTTAAGAGCACCACTGTCAACTCAGTACCCATGAAAAATAATTTAATGGGCTTTAACGACTAGCACTCTGACATCCATTATCACAAAGTGCTTTGAGAGGTTGGTCTGGACACACATCAACTCCAGCCTCCTCTACAACCTCGAACCACTGTAATTCATCTACTGTCCAAACTGGTCCACAGAGGGCACTCTCTCCCTTGGCCTAAGCTAATCTTTGGAGCATGTGGGCATGAAAGACATCTATGTTTGACCATAAAACCACAGACCATAAGACTTAGGAGCAGAATTAGGCTTTGACTGTTGTTTATTGTCTACAGCTGTGTCTTCAATATTATGATTCCAATCAAGTTCATCCCCAATCTCCTACACCTGGGCTGAGGGAGCTGAAAGCTTCAAGTTCCAACAAGTGAACATCACCAATAGCCTGTCCTGATCCAAACATGTACACACCATGGTCAGGAAAGTGCACCATTACCTCGACTTCTTCATGACACTGAAGAAATCTGGCATGTCCTCTTAGACCCTCACCAATATTTACTGATGCTACAAAGAAAGCATCTCATTCAGATAAATTCATCACAATCTTTTTCATCTGTTTTTCCAGTGACTACAAGAACCTGCAGAGTTGTGGACACACTTTGCACATCACCAAAACCAACATCCTCTCCACGGCTTCTGTCTCTACTTCTTGCTGCCTCGGTAAAACAGCCAACAGAATCAAAGACCCCAGACACCCTGCATGTTCTCTCTTCTTTCCAAACGTGTACCACCAGGCTCAACTATAGCTACTATCCTGCTACTCTAAGACATATTCAACAGTCCCTTAGCACGATATGATGGACTTTTGACATCACAATCTACATTGTTATGACTTTGCACCATATTGGCTACCCCCACTGTACTTTTTCTGCAACTGTAACACTTTATCATCAGGTAGGAGGTACAGGAGCCTCAGGACTTGCATCATGAGGTTCAAGAATAGTTACTATCCCTCAACCATCACGCTCTTGAACAAAAGACGATAACTACACTCATTTATTGGGATGTTCCCACAACCAATAATTTCACTTTAAGGACTCTATATCTTGTTATTTCATGCTCTCATTATTTATTGTTATTTATTTATTTCCATTTGTACAGTTTGTTTTCTTCTATGCTCTACTTGCTCTTTCATTGATCCTGTTTATTGTTACTGTTCTATAGATTTGTTGAGTATGCACACAGGAAAATAAACCTCAGGGTTGTATGTGGTATATGTACCCTGATAATAAATTTTACTTTCAACTTTATTCTGCACTCTATCATTGTTTTCAAATGTACTATCTCAGTGATGAAATGATGTGTAGGGAAGGCACATAAAATGAGTTTCTCTCTTTGTGTAGTCATACTGTGAATGTGCCAATGGAATCAGTGACAAAGTATGCATGAAGATGCAGACGTGTCTGTGTCTGGGTCATGTCAACATGTCTCTATCCTGCAGTGTGGACGTGTGAGTGTGAGCATGTGCATCTTCTGTGAATTTGTGTGTAAGTGTTTGTATGTGGGTACGGTTAACTCAATACGTGTCATTGACAGAAAAGGCATTCAATACGTGAATGTGTGTGTGTGTGTGTGTGTGTGTGTGTGTGTGTGTGTGTGTGTGTGTGTGTGTGTATGTGTGTGTAAATCACCCTGTGTGTGCACATATATGCATGCAAATGTACAAGTGTTCATGTAAATTTGTGGATACATGCTTGAACACGTACATGCTTGTCTGTATGTGTGTGTGTTTGTTTGTGTCTGTGTGTGTGCGTACGAGTGCATGTGTGTATGTGTGTGCCTGTATTTTGCCTTTCAATGTTTCTGTCTTCTATTCAAATTCCATTCCGTTGTAAACACGTTCCAGACCTGACCAAGGCTCTGTACTAGCGCAGCTGCTGCCTCACTCCTGCTAAGTATTCTCAGCATTCTCTACCTCCGAGAATTTCATCATTTGCTCTATTGTTCTCCGTCTTTTTATTCAGAGTTGTTTCATATTCGAGCACTGCCTGATAGAATATCAAACAGCCATGTATTTAAACATAAGTACTTTCATAGGAAACAGAAGTATATTAAGAGGGGTCCACCTTTAGAATGTGTAATAGGTTCTTTTACTTTGCTGCTCAGTAAATTAAAAGCAAGGATGTAATGTTGAGGCTTTATAAAGCACTGAGAGGCCTCACTTGAAATATTGTGAGCAGTTTTGGGCCCCTTATTTAAGAAAGGATGTGCTGGCATTGGAGAGGGTGCAAAGAAGGTTCACAAAAATGATTCCAGGGTTGAAGGGCTTGTCAGATGAGGAGCATTTGATGGCTCTGGGACTGCTCACTGGAATTCAGAAGAATGAGGGTGATCGCATTGAAACCGGCTGAATGTCAAAAGGCCTTGATAGAGTGGATGTGGAGAGGATGTTTCTTATGGTGAGGGAGTCTAAGACCAGAGCACACAGCCTCAGAGTTAGAGGGGCTGCTCAATAAATTCAAGGCAAGGATGTAATGTTAGGGCTTTATGTTGAAGAAGAGGAAAGAAATTCTGCGGCGTGACTTCAGAGAACTCGGAAGAAGGCTGAAAAGTAGGACCTCCAGGGTGGTTATCTCCGGTTTGCTTCCAGTTCCTCATGCTGGTGAGGGAGATATGGGATCTCAACGTATTATTCCCAGAAATACCTGTCATTGGGATCTCAATGTGTGGCTGAGGAGCTGGTGCGGCAAGTAGGGTTTTAGATTCTTAGACCACTGGGATCTGTTTTGGGGATAGCTAATGGACAATATACACATTTGGAGAAACAAGAAATCAACTTTTATTGAATATAATGCATGTAATTGCATAACAGTGGGGACACTTTGCAATAGCTCAACTAAGACAAGAAATATTTTGTTGATGATATTCTTTGGTACTTGTGCCTCAGGCTTCTCGCATAAATGTCCAACAATAATCAGCCAGGTTCATGGATACCAGGATCCCTGAGACTGCTTCTCCATGACCACAATGTTTCGGTGAAACTTTTCACTATACTCATCATTTACAGCACCAAGATCTGCAAGGAAGAAATCTGAAGGGGGAAGGCAGAAAATGAATCTTTAGTGATGAGTTGCACTTCCTGGTTTTGTATGCTTGAAGCATGTTGTCAACCAGCTGCACTTGAAATGAATGAAAACATTGCATTTGCCTTCCTCACCACCGACTCAACCTGCAAGTTAAGCGTTAGGGTGTTCTGCACAAGGACGCCCAACTTTCTTTGCCCCTCACATTTTTGGATTTTCTCCCCCTTTAGAAAATAGTCCATACATTTATTTCTACTACCAAAGTGCATGACCATGCATTTTACAACATTGTATTTCATTTGCCACTTTTTTGTCCATTCTGCTAATTTGTTTAAGTCCTTCTGAAGCCTATCTGTTTCCCTAACATTACCTGCCCCTCCACAATCGTTGTACCTTCTGCAAACTTGGCAACAAAGCCATCTATTCCATCATCTAAATCATTGATATAGAGCATAAATAGAAGTGGTTCCAACATCAACCCCTGCAGAACACCACTAGTCACTGGCAGCCAACCAAGAAAGCATCCTTTTATTCCCACTTGCCTCCTCCAAACAATCAGCCAATGCTCTAACTATGTTAGTAACTTTACTGTAATACCATGGACTCGTACCTTGGTAAGCTGCCTCATGTGTGGTAACTTGTTAAGG